>NW_007055576.1:9707-25848 GCF_000164805.1 Carlito syrichta | reverse complement strand
AAGACCCGCCTGGGCAGCAAGACCTCATCTCTACAACAAATCAAAAAATCAGCCAGGCGTAGTAGCACATGCCTGTAATTCCGGCTACTTGGAAGGCTGAGGCGGAAGGGTCGCCGGAGCCTAGCAGGTCAAGGCTGCGGTGGCCGGGAGCGGCCACTGCACTCTAGTCTGGGTAACTGAGTGAGACTCCAACTCAAAAAAAGAAAAAAAAAAAGAGTCACTCAGTTACACGAAGACTTCTTTCTGTAGTGTCTCCTGAGCCTGGATCTTAAATCAAAGCATAATCAGAGAAAATGAACAAAGATATCTTGAAGATCTATAAAATATTATTAAAAGCCACAACCGCTGGGTGCCGCGGCTCACGCCTACAATCCCAGCCTTGAGGGAAGCAGAGGCTAGAGGATTGCCTGAACCCAGAAGTTCAAGACCTGCCTGGGCAATATGACAAGACCGCATCCCTACAATAAAGTAAAAAAATCAGCTGGGTGTAGTGGTGCTCACCTGTAGTTCTGGGTACTTGGAAGGCTGAGTCAGAAGGTTTCCTTAAAAAAGAAGTGACAATTCTTGATGAAATTGAAATCCTTTTCACAATTGGAACGCACATCCTCTGGAGGGGTTGAGTTGCTCTTGGAGGTTCCTCAAAACCCACAAACAGGATGTGAGGGCGTTCTGCACCCCCTGGCCTAGGGCGCCCTCCCCTATCATGGCCTCCCACAGCCCACTGGGCTGCTGGACAATCAAGGACGGGCGGGAGGGGGAGATGTGGGGAAGGCAAGGAAGGAGAGAGAGAAAGGGGAAGAGGGAGAGGGAAAAAGAGGGCAAGGGCCTGGCCTCAGGCCCCCAGGAGTGTGGGGCATCCTCGGGCTGGCCCTTGGGGCGGCTGAAAGAGCTTGTGCAAATGGGGGTGTCGGGAGTGCTTCAGACCTCCTGGACTGGCTGGTCCTCCTCCCTCTCTCCTCTTCCGCCTTCCCTCCACCCTCTCTCTCCCCTCCTTCCACCCCATCATTTGTGTGTTACCTGATCCCAACCCTCATCCAAAGGCCTGTCCTTGTCCACAAAGCTCCGCTCTCTGCTTTTAAATGAGGACATGAGGTTTCTAAAATGCACGAACAGGGCAAAAATTCCTGTTGAAAATGGCTGGTAAGCGAGATACAGCCCTACTCCACATTCACATGTGATCATCCCAGAGGACCAAGCTCCCAGCACAGCAGAGCCAAGGTTCCCACAGATGGGGCTTTCAGCCATTTGCTAACTCCTCCCCACCCCAGTCCCCAGAACACCCTTGGGGCTGCAGAGGAAGGAGCCCCGTGGGGAAGGAGTTCCAGGCTAGATGCTCAGGGCAGTTGGTTAATGGAATGTAGAAGGGGAGGGGGAGAGGGGAGGGGGCACTATCTCCCTGCAGACCCTTCCTTTGGCCTCTTCTACCCCACATGGGGATCTTAGGGTACCAGGCTTGCGGTGCCCAGCAGCATCTCTGCATTTGCTGACAGGCAGGGGAGCTGCATGGGAGGCAGCATCTCCCAGACCTACCTGAGGGCATGTGAGGGGCAAGAAAGGGAAAGGAGACACTGGATGAACTGAGCTCCCCTGAGGGTCTCTGTCCAGGGGCAACAGGAGGAACTGGTGACTGGATTCAACCCCAAGAACACTCTGGACAGAAACTGGGCCAGGTAAAAAGGCCAGGTCTGCAGACCCTGCGGATCTTGGGCAGAAAGATCTGGCCTGGGAGCCCACCAGCTCCTAGGGGCCATGCACTCCACCTGCCTCCCACCTGCAGCTCCTCCCACCTGCGGCCTCCATGCCCACTCAGAGACCCTCCCACCTGCAGCAGCCCTGCCCACCTCTGTTCTGCCGGTGGGCAGCGACCATGCCTACTTGTGGCACCTTCCACCTGCAGCAACCCTGTACATCTGAGGCTCTGCCCATCTGCAGCAACTCTGCCTATCTGAAGCCCCACCCACTGCAGCAGCCCCACCCATCTGAAACCCCCACCAACCTGCAGCGACCCAGTCCAGTGAGGGCCTCCCCCACCCTGTTGCAGCCCCTGGGTACCAGAGAGCCCAAGTGGAGGGGGGTTTTGAAAGACCTTAGAGAGTCCCCCTGATTTTGGGTGGGGATAGGGGTTCCAGGCTGTCTCAAGCTCATGAACCATATTCTGATCCACAGCCAGAACTGTGCCTCTGTTCTCCCTCTTATTGCCACCCCAAGACCTTTTCCCGGCCAATTTCTACTCCCTCGTTCCACAAAATCTCCCCTCTTGCCACTCTCCAGGTCCCCCACCTGCTCCCTCTGCAGCGTTCTGCAGCATGACGGAAAGGTGGCGGCCTTATTTACAGAGGCCCAGCCTCTGCGACTCACAGTGGGCCTCATTGGCCCTGACCTTGAGCCCATTGTCTAAAGGGATGTCCTCGTTAATGCTGCTTGAGCTGGATTAATTTTTAAAGATAAAGCCTGCAGTTCGTGAGCGGTGCTATTTGTGGTGGTGAGGTCAGGTGGAGTGCTGCCCGGGGAGCAGGCAGTATTAAGTGGGGACTAATTCCCTGGGGACAGCAAGCTGGGATTACAGACTTGCACAGGCCCTCACACAGGCCTGCTGGCTGCCAGCTGCTGACAGGGTCCCGTGGTGCCAAGCTGGCCTGCTGCCCACAGTGCACATGCCGCATCTGGTGTGCTAAGTTCCCCATGTTCTGAACTCCTGTTGGAATGTTCTTCTGGATAGGAAAGGCCTGTGAACCATGGCTGCAGTGCCCTCTTGGGCTGGGGTGTCCTGGGGGATTCAGAGCATCTAGCTTCTGGTGGCTTCGGTGGTCAAGTGATTCACTCAAGGTGCTGGACAGAGAGTGACCAAAGGGTCCTCCAGAGCACTTCCCACCAAGCCCATGGGAGCCCGCTCTCAGGCAGCGGGCCCTTATGAGGGGACCCAGGAACTGCAGGCTTCAAGTGGGGGGTAGGAAGTCCTACCCTCAGCACAGGTATCTGACTAGAGAAACAACAACCACGGTGCTGACAGTAGGACATTGGGACCAACAGGAAAGATGGCATGGCATACGGCACAGCAGCAAGGGCTACAGAGGTAGCATGGAGCGCCCAATGCCCAGGGCTCCCCAGAGCAGTAAGGTGGACCTCCCAGAGTTTGTTAGAACAGTCACAGGCCTCACCTCAGACCCCCGAATCTGAGTCTGCATTTAACGAGACTTCCAGGTGTCTTGTGCGTACATTTCTGTCTGCAAAGTACTGCTGCACTTCTAAGCTCCCGGGGAAGGCAGGCCTGGAGGGGTTTGCAAATGGGCAAGGCTGTGTGGGCATGGACACCCCTTGAGCTAGGGTGTCCTAGGACCTGAACTCCCACTGCTCATATCATGGTGTTGGTGTGGCCTTAGCCAGGTCACACTCCCCCTTTGAAAGTCAAGAAGCTCCCAGGAGGGTGCCCAATTCCTGAATGCAGGTCATGTGCTCACTTCTACACTGCCCCAGCCTAAAGGTCCTCACAGCACATAGAGGCCAGGGACCCTGTCACCACTGAATCCTGCAGCTCTTGTACCCAGGCTTGGGATTCAGCAGGTGCTTGGGGAACTCATAGATGGATGATGGAAGAGTGGATGGATGGTGGATGGATGGTTGGAAAGATGGATGGGTTGGAGGGTAAATGGGTAAATGAATGAATGGTAGATGGGTGGATGGATGATGGATTAATGGATGGATGGATGGAGGGATGGTGGATGGTGGATGGTGGATGGATGGAAAAATGGATGGGTAGAAGGGTAAATGGGGAAATTATTAAATGGTGGGTGGGCGAATGGATGAATAGCAGATGGTGGATGAATGGTGGAAGGATGGGTGGATGGATGGATAGTGGATGGTGGGTGGATGAATGACAGATGGATGAATGGTTGGATGAATGCATGGTGGATGGATAGATGATGAATGAATGGTGGATGGATGGATGGGTGAAAGGATGGTGGATGGGTAGATAGATGGATTGATAGATGGTGGAGGGATGGATAGTAGATGAATGGTGGATGGATGGTGGAAGGATCAGTGGATGGGTGGATGAATGGATGGTGGATGGTGGATGGATAGATGATGGAAGGATGGATGGATGGATGTCTAGTGAATGGAGGTGGATGGATAAATGAATGGTGGTTGGTGAGTAGATGAATGATGGATGGATGGGTGGATGGTGGATGGTGGATGGATGGATAGTAGATGGATGGATGGATGGGTGAAGAATGGTGAATGAATGGTGGAAGGGAGGGTGGATGAATGGGTGGTGGATGGTGCGTGGATGGATGACAGATGGGTGAATCGTTAGATGAATGCATGGTGGATGAATGGATGATGAATGGATGGTGGATGAATAGATGGGTAGTGGATGGTGGATGAGTAGATGGGTGACAGATGAGTCAGTAGTTGGGTGGAATGATGGGTGGATGGTGGATAAATGGGTGAGCAGGTGGGTAAATGGATGGTTGTAGCTTCCAGAGAGTAAGAAAAAATGCCACTGAAAAGCAAGATGACCTCCCACGTACTGCTGGGGTGAACGAAGATGGTGCAGACACTTTGGAAAATACTCTGGCAGTTTATCAAAAACTTGGAGGTGGGCTGTGAGGTACCTCCAAGTGGCCAATCAGCTATAGAGTTCCACATGCACCAGGGTTGAGCTCACTCACCCTGGGGACCATCTTCTGGGTTAAACACAAAGTTACTCTGTGACCCAGCAATTCCACTCCAAGGCACAAAGTCAAGAGAAATGAAAACATGCTTTCACAGAAAAGCATGCACTCCAGTGTTGACAGCAGCTTAATTCACAATGACCAAAGAATGGAAACAGCCCACGTGTCTATCACACGGGAAATTCATAAATAAAATGGGCTTATCCATACAAAGGAATATTATTCAGTTATGGAGGGAGTGAAGCCGAGACCCTTGCCACATCATGGGTGGACCTGAAAACACACGCAGTGAGCAGAGTCTATGACAAAATAGCCAAGTATTGCGTGGCCCTTGGTTGTCCAGTGTAGGCAAGCCCTTGCTAAGAGACAGGAGCTGCATAGGGGGTGCTGAGGCCAGGAAACAGGAGTGAAGGATGTTGATTAAGGTGCAGGCTTTCCTTCTGTGGGGTGGAAGCGTTGTAGGTGGCTGCTGCACAACCCCGTGGATACACTAACTATCTCTGATTTGTGCACTTTAAAAGCATGAAGGGCAGGGTGTGTGGATTATACCGTAATAAAACTGAGGCCAAAAAAAGTGTTAAACCACAAAAAGCCACCAGCCTCTTCATCCTAGAGACTAAGGGTGCAGCTTGGATCAGGAGCGAGACGGGGCCAGGCCAGCATCTATGGGACCACCTCATATAGCCGCCCGCACCTCAGGCCCAGTCACATGCACTCCTCACTTCTGGGCCTGCCTAGGGGCACTCTGCTTCCTGGCACACAGGCTGTCCACTGTCCATCAGGGAATAGTCTGTGGGGGCCCTGCCAGGGACTCATTAGTCATGAGTGCCTATGCCCATCAGGCTGGCTCAGCCCAGGGGCCAGTCTCTGGGGCCTGCAGCCCTGGCCTATGCTCAACCCAGGGCTATGCACAGTGTGATGTGCTTCAGACACACTGGTTGGGAGTGGGGCTGCACCTCTTGGCAGAGCTGAATGACCAAGGCTAGTCCTGGCAAGCTTTGAGCTTCCCCAGACCTTGGGACACACAGGTGGGGGCTGTGGGATGAGGGCACCATGGGTAAACAAACACCTCACTCAGGCCCAGAAGGTGTGTGTAGCTTCTGCCTTCACAGTGGACATTCTGGTGGCCCGAGGTGGAGTCCACCCTGAGCAGCCCTATCATCAGGGCCCAGGCTGTGTGGCTGGGCTAAGCTGCCAACAGGATGCTGGGGTGGGAGGCTTACTCCTGCTCTGACGTCCAAGTGATGGACAGCACAGTGCAGTCCCACAGGTGTGGGGAATGTGGTTTTGGCAGTAGAGAAGGCTCCTCTCCTGGGGGTAGAATGGGCTGGAGGAGAACCAGGCCAGGTGCTTTCCTAGCACTCAGGACCACTGCCCCCAAGTGCACAGACCCTCCTATCCCTGCCACGCTAGATGGTTGCGGAGCAGTGCCTGGGAAAGCAAGACCCTGAGCTACCCCCACCCCAGGCAGATCTGCCCCGAGTCAGAGCAAAGGCCAGAGACCAACAGAGGGAAGCTTACTGGGGACACCAGGCAAACTGGGTGGGCTTCAGGACAGGACCCGGCATCCATGGGGGCTCCCGGCCATCTGGTGAGGCCTAGGTGGTGACAGACGCCACCCCTCACACTCAGGGCTCACCAGTTGCACACGCAGATACCTCCTTCACAGCCCATGCTGAGACCCAGCAACTCGGCCAAGCCCACGGCAGGGCAAATCCCACTGCCAGCCATGTGCCTGCTGTCCAGGGCCCCAAGAAGCGCCCCCATCACTTTCTGCCCCAGAGTCCCCACTGCAGAGCATGCTCTGTCTCCATGGTGACACTGCCTGACTGTCTTGGGCTGCTCTGCCTCCTTCCTTCATGGCATCCTGGGACATCCCACAGAGGACAGCAGGAAGTGACCACCCAGGCCCAGCCTCCCTTCGGAGGGGTGGTTCACCCTGAGCACATCTCCACACCCAGGGACCGAGGTAGTCCCTCCCAAGCTCCGGACATTCCCAGGCAGCCAGGCCCTTCCTGGTCACTCCAGCAAGTCCACAACCCTGGTCCTAGAGCCCACCCTGCTGCCCTGGGGGCCTCTGGAGAACCCAACAGGCATGGGCCCTTGTGGGCCCCCACTGGAAGGTCGCCAGCCACTGACCTGCAGCACCAAGGGGGCTTCACACCTCAGAACATGGGGAAGATCATGGCTGGGCCCCCCGACCCCACACCCTCATTTGCCTCCGAACACCACAGTGCTGGACATGCAGATGGCCAGCCCCACGGTGCCTCTGGTCCCTGCCTGGCCTCCTAGTCCCCACCTGCCTTCCCTGCCCCAGGGACTAGAATGGCTGCCCTATCCATGAATCATTCGGTGGCTGTTTCCACACATGGAACTCCAGACAAGTTTCAAATGTGCCAGGATCTCAGCAGTCTCTGAGCCACCAGAGGCCAACACGGGCCTGCTGACCACGTCCCTGTTGGGCAGAAATTGGCCCCAGAAATTCCCGCCCACTGGATCCATAGACTGTAATCTTATTTGGCATGAGGGTCTTTGCAGATGTAATGAGGGTTACAAGGTCATTGTGAACTGGGGTGGGCCTCAAATCCAATCATGGGTGTCCTTCTAAGCAATGGAACAGAGACAGACACAGACATTAAGGAGAAGCCCATGTGGAGATGGAGGCAGAGACTGGAGGAATGCAGCCACAAGCCTAGGGATGCCTGGAGCCTCAGAGAACTTGGAGAGGCAGGAAGGACGACTCCCTCCACCCTGCTCCAAAGACTCCTGGAAGAAGCACAGCCCTGCACACCCTGGTCTGAGACCCTGACTTCCAGAATGGAGCAGGAGATGACTCTGGTGCTTCTGGTGAACTTTGTAGTGACTCTCAGCTGTGGGTCATCTCGGTCTAGGGACCACAGGCAGGTGACTCTGGGCTGTGGGTCATCTCAGTCTACGGCCTGAGAGCAGGTGACTCTGGGCTGTGGATCATCTCGGTGTAGGGACCACGGGCAGGTTCCACTGGATGCCAGTCGAGTGTGGGATGAAGGGACCTCATAGCAGATATGAGCTGGAACGCACTCCTCCTGGGCCACGTTCTGGGCTCTGGACTGCACCTAGGGCATGGTGCGGCCCCCACCAGTTCCACAGATGCCCCCTGGCTCAGACAAGCGGAATCCCAGAGACTCGGGACACTTGGGGGTCAAACATCAGTTATTTGGGAGCCTGGTGTCAAGGAGGTGAGGAATCAGCCACGGGAGGGACTATCCAGGGTGGCTACCAGCTGGAGGGGTGGACAGGCAGGCAGCAGGCAGGTGTCTTCCAGGACAGGCTGAACAGACCCTCCCCTGCCCATGCTTGCCCACCACCCAACAGCATGTGACCCTGCCCGCCAGGATGGCCAGTGCTGGTGTGAGTTGCCTGGGGGCCTCCTCACCGCCCCAAAGGAGCCCACATTAATCAGCCTCGACGTGGTTTTCAATTAGCGCAGAGGAAGAGGGTTTATGACTCCTCTGGTACCTCCATTTATATTTAATGCGTCCACTGCCCACATCTATATCAGGAGCAACTGCCTACCCGCTCTCATGCCCCAGGGAGCAGGGTTTTATTTCCCTTCCTCGCAATCGATCGGAGATTAAGTTGCTGTGTAGCTTTTTATTGGAGACGTATGCTGGCTGTGTTTAACAGGGAAACGGGGTGGGGGGCGGTACATGGGCAGAAATAGTAGTGCTTCCATGAGTCAGAAATACAGGGTGTCCACATTAGTTGCCATCACCCCACACACTCATGCACATACACACATACACACGGACACACGCACACACATATGAGCCCACGTGTGTGAGCACATGAACACATGTGTGCACGCATGCAGGCACATGTGTACATATGGGCACACTGAGAGGAGAGCAAGCCTGGAGATCCCTGCCCTCTGGGAAGGCCAGAAATGTTTGTGGACACACGTTGCTTTCTCTCTGTCTTGTGGAACTGACTGTGAGTGGCTGACTTTGGGCTCGGTTCATTTGGTTTCTTGATCCCGATGTGCCAATGACATCAAAGCAAAGAGTTAAGTTCTTCGATGTCCAAAAATAGAAGGAATATATCACTGTCTCTAGGGTGTTTGCAGCAATCTCTCACCTACCTCCTCCCGCGAAGAAAGTGATGACCGACCCTTCTGCCACAGCCTCCCAGAAACAAGAACCCAACCTTCTGCCTGGCATCCCTCACAGCCAGCAGGCCCTCATCCCTGTGCCCACCCAGCTAGCCTTGTACATGGCAGGTAGGACCTGCCCCACATCAGTCTGTCCTCAGCACACCCCACCTACAGACATGAAGACCGAGGGTCAGGATGAGGAGGCCACCAGCCGAGCCTCCCTGAGGAGAACCCGGCACTGCCCAGGTCAGCTGGGTGCAGAGCGGGGTGGGGCAGGGTCACCTCTGATCTCATCTGGACTCTGGAATGTGTCTGGGCAACATTACCAACATCTCCATTTGAAGGTCTCCTCAGATCTTTCTTCTAAGCAAAGAACAACCCCCGCAACCCAAGATGGCCTCCTCCCCACTTTCCGCCCAAGGGTCTGATCCCTCAACGTCCACTGAAAACACTCAGTGGGCCCAGAACAGAGCCCTGGTTAGGGTTAGGGTCAGGGTTATGCCATGTAGAGAGGGATGACTGGGGAAAGAAATGGGGAAATCAAAGGAAAGGGACATGGTGGGTGGGGGAACTGTCCCAAATGCTCCTGGCACTGCCCTCAGCTTCCCACAACTTCCTGAAGGCTTCACACAGGCGTGGACACCTGGACTCCATCACACCCATCTCGGTGCCATCTGTAGCCCAGACAGTAGCCCCTAAATCCAGCCACAGAACGGCAACCCCTTTGGACTCATAGGGGTCCTTGGAGGGGCAGACCTAGCATGGTCCTTCATGCGGGATGGGGCCCGGCATCAAGATCGTCTTTGTTTCAGCACCTGGACACTAGGGAGGGTGAGTCCAGCCTCCATCCTGCTGTGCAATGGCGGCCAGGGTCCCCAGGATGTGGGTTGGGGATCCTGGGCAGTGGGGATGCAGGGAGCACCCCAGGTCAACCAGCCAGCCAGGGGTCGCTGTCCCCAGGTCTCTTACCCCAGAATAGGTGAGCGGGGACTGCATTGACACACATGCACAAGCCATGGCACAAAGGTGTGCTCCGCCCTAAGCCTACAGATTACTGGCTTGGACTTGGAGGGGGGAGGGAGGGGAGGAATCGCTAGGCAACCAGCCAGGGGTTGCCATGGCATTTAGAGAGTGTGGCCCGGGCCAATCAGGGCTGGGAGGCAGGCGCAGCGATGTCTTGTCAGCTCACATGGAGGAGGACCGTGTACCAGATGAATATTCATTGGACTGTTTGAGGCAAAGTCAATCAACTACGTGAAGTGGTGACTGATTCGCCAGGTTCCATTCTTCTCTCTCCACTGTGTGGCTGCACAGGGTAGCCTCTGGCTTTCCCGCTGGCCCTGAGCTTCCTCATAGGTCCAGGTGCTTTTGCCCGTCTTGGCCTGACCTAGGGTCCCCGCGCTTCCCCGTGCTGTTTCTGTCCACATCTCACACCGCCTGTGCAGGGAATGCAGTCATTGGTCCCACAGTGGCCCCAGTTCTCCTGGCAAGGCCTGAATCCCATCCGGGACCTGCAGGAGACAGTCTGATCACCCCTGTGCTCGTGGTCTGAGCAGTTACCAGGTGTGATTATAGGTGAGGCAGACACCTCTTCAGTGATGATCCGGCCACCTGGGGAGCATCCAGGCTCATATGGCCTGGGGTGGCCTTGGAGATGGTGGGGGGCTTTCCCTCCTGGACTGAGGGGCAGCTTCCTGCCCGTGTAATGGTTGTTGGGAAGGGGGGAGTGCAGGGGTGTGGCTGTGAGCTCCATCATGGCTGCCTAGAGGCTGGGCGGGGCCTTGGCACTGTGGGACCCAGCCAGGATGAGGGGGTGTAGGTCCTGCCATGCTTCAAGCTCCCTTTGTCTCATTGCTTCTCCAGTGGATTCTGGGAATCCCATTCTGCCCGGAATCATAGGCCATCCTCTGACGACTTCAAAGGTCCAGAGGGTAAAAGTCGACCCTAAATCTAGTGCCCCACATGGCGGTGGCAAGAGGCTGGGATACCTTCCAGGGGAGGACAGGCCCCATGGAAACTGGGTGCAGGAAGGGATGCAGAGCTGACCTCCCTCCTCAGGATGCCCTCCTGGCTACGACCCAGTTGTGAATGGACCGAACTCTGACAAGGGCCATGACCACCCAGCCTACCCTGTGGTGCCCAGCTCCTTGCCAGGTTCCAGGCAGACGAAGAAGGCCAAGGCCCTAGCTGTCAGGGCAGAGACATGTGGGTTTAGGGATGGGGGTTTAGGGAGAGAGGCCATGGCAAGAAGTGTTCCAGGCTTCTGTCCCAGAGACCAGCCTCCAGGGGGAAAGCAGAAGCCAGGGGCCTGGAGCCCACTCACACTCAGCAGCCCTGCATGGGGGCCAGATTGGGTCAGGGCCCCTGCTCAGGTGCAGCCAGCCCAGGAGGTGCCCATGAAGGAGGGACCCAGGGGCCACCTCCAGGCTGGGCCTCCCCAAGCTCTCTGTAGACCCCACAGCTCCCCCAGGCTCCTGAGACTCCCTGTAGTCTCTATTTTCTTGGCCTGCTGACTGTTCTGGATGGCAGCACAGTGAGGTCCTTGGGGAGCCATCAGGGCCAGAGACACAAGTGCCAGCAGGGACCCTTCACCCTCACCGGCTGGCCCCACTCCTTGCAGGAGCCCACGTGGCCAAGTCAGGAGGGAACTCAGTCTTGCCTGGAGGTCTTGGACCCCACACCCACGTGGGGCTTCACACAAGTAGGCATCCAGGAAACATGGTGGGACAGGCCTGCCCACGGGGGCCAGAGCTCTGGTCTCAGGATTTGGAGAGGCCAGATACAAAGTGAGATGGCTCAGCCAGGCTCGGTGGCTCAGCCTGTAATCCCACGCTTTGGGAGGCTGAGGTGAGTGGATTGCCTGAGCCCGCGGGTTCGAGACCCGCCTGGGCAACTTGGCGAGACCTCATCTCTACAATAAATCAAAAAATCAGCCGGGCATGGTAGCGCATGCCTGTAATTCCAGCTACTTGGAAGGCTGAGGTGGAAGGATCTCCAGAGACCAGCAGGTCGAGGCTGCAGTGGCCAGGAGCGGCCACTACACTCCAGTCTGGGCAACAGAGTGAGAATTCAACTCAAAAAAAAAAAAATGAGATAGCTTGTGAGGAAGCATCGTCTACCACCATGTGGCCACCCTGCCAACCACTGGGCCACACACAACACACAAGGCCCCAGGGAGCCAAGACAGCCCCAGGCAAGAGGGGTACTCACATGTAAATTTTGAAACTACATAGGGTGATGGCAACACAACATGTGAGTGTCCTGATGTCACTCAACAAAAGACAAACAAGAAGGAGGCTGTGATTTTTGCTGGCCGCTGCACCACCCATCAGCTATCAGATATCGGCCTCTCCCAGCCTAGCTCCCATGGGGCTAACCCTGGCTAGGGGTGAGGGAGCAGCAGGTGGCTGCTGGAGAACCGGAAGCTCCGAGTCTATGGCCTTTTTATCAGTGAGGGGCATTAACAGTTACTTTGGGGGAAATAGCCCTGGTATCATCCATGTGTGACCATTGCAGCCCAGAGCAGAACTCCCCAGGCCGGGTGAGATGTCAAGAGGAGGCAGGAGGACAGCGTGGCCAGCCCTCCCTGCTGATCCACCCTGGCCACACCTCTGAAAGACATTGGTAGGAAAGAGTCCAGCAGGCGGCACACCCTTGGGTCCACAGTGGGGTGACTCTGTGAAGAGTGGATGCCCTCATAGGGCTGGGGAGTGCCGGCAGTTGGAGACTCAGCCAGGGACAGAAGCCTCTGGGACCTTCCTCCCCCCAGCTGTCTCTGACTCACGGGCCAGGCCAGCCCCAGTCTGGCGGAGGGTGGCATATCTGATGTCCCCTAACTGACCCTGACCCAACTCACTCCAGATGTAGGATCCCACACCCCAGGCCTGTCATGGACAGTGATGCCCCAGACACCAGCCTAACCAGCCACTGCCCGAGTCTGGACATTCTGTCCCCATGCCCAGCCCACCAGGTGCAGGGAATCAGAGTCAGACCCATGGCCAGGCAGAGGCCCAGAGCCTCAGAGAAGGGGGTGACTCAAGCTAGTCTGCCCTCCACCCCTTCCCGTTGGTTCCCTACCCTGTTCCAGACCAGGGCTGGGGGCCTGAGGACAGACAGGACCAGGAGAACACAGTGGCTGAAGGGCGGCTCCCAGTCAAAGGAGCAACACCACAAATGGCAGAGAGGAGCCAGGGTGGAAGGCCACATGTCACCTGCCTGGGGTCTGCAGCCTCCAGGACCAACCCCACTGGCGAGGAGGCCGCAGTCTGTCTGGGCCCCAGTCCTGACATCCACAACCAGCCCTAGGTCGAGTGGTCACTGTCATCCCTAAACCTCAGTTTCCTCAGCAAAGACCCTAGGATCTCTCACAGTGAGGTCAGCTTGTAAACTACAGGTAAGAGAAAACAAAGTGACTTACACACATGCCTACCTGAGCCCACCAGAGCTCATCATAACCCACTTGATCCCACCAGAGCCTACTAGAATCCACCTGAGCTTACCTGAACTCACCTGATCCCACCTAAGCCCCACCTGAGCCCACCAGAACACACCACACCAGAATCTACCTGAACCTAACTGAGCCCACCAGAGCCAACCTGATTCCACCTGAGCCTACCAGAATACACCAGAACCTACCTGAGCCCAGCAGAACCCATCTGAGCCCACCAGAGTCTATCAGAACCCACTTGATCCCACCTGAACCCACCAGAGCGCACCTAAACCTACCTGAGCTCACCTGAGCCCACCAGAGTCTACCAGAATCCACCTGAGCCCACCTGTATCCACCTGAGCCCACCAGAACCCATCTGAGCCCACCAGAGCCCACCTGCTCCCACTTGAGCCTACCAGAACCCAACAGAACTGACCAGAGCCCACCTAATCCCACCTTAGCCCAGCAGAACCCACTTGAGCTCACCTGAACCCACCAGAACCCACTTGAGCCTACCAGAACCCGCCTGAACCTTACCTGAAACCCTCCATGGGTCCCACTTGAGCCTCCATAGGTCCCACCTGATTCCTACCTGATTCCCCACCATCTGAGTGCTGGGTATGTTGCTTGCCTCTCCCTGACTGCTGTCCTGCTCTAGCCAGGGTCAGGCTCTGAGTCCTCGGGCCTCCAGCTGGGTCCAGACTGAGGAGAAAGGCAGGACAGTGGTCTTCCAGCTTTTCCAGCCCACTCCCTCCCCTTGGCTTCCACAGCGACCATGGGCCCTGACACCCTCCTCCGACCACTCTCAGACCGGGGGCGGGGGGGCATCAGCATCTCTGCCCCGGGAGAAGCTGGGTCAGCCAGTATAAAGCCACCACCTGCTTCCACCTGAAGGTCCAGCACAGGGCCCGAGGCCACTCCCTCCTGGAATTCCCAGACTACTGGCCCAGATTGCAAGACATCTCCTTCCTCCTGCCCTCACCCAGGCCTGGCAGATGCCAATGGGGTTCTGAACAGGCAGAACCTCCCAGAATTGTCTTTCACTGAATGCCACTTTTACAAAAGTGAGACAGCTGCTGCCACATCATCCACCCTGGGTGAGTGTCATGGCCACGTCCTTCCTAACTTCTCTTGCAAGACCCTAGGGGGAGGGGCTGTCATTGGCCCCATGTATCAGATGAGGACACTGAGGCTTGGAGTAGCTCAGAGGATGTTGGCCTCACCCAACCATAGGAACACAGCATGGAGTGACCTGAGCCTGTCTCATTCTGAAACCCTCACTGGGGCCTCAAGCCCAGGCCCTGCCTGAGTTTGGACATAGCCAAGAAGACCAAGACTGTGTCCTGTCTCCAGGGAAAAGGCAGCAGGTATAGCCAGATAGTGGGGCAATGGGCATTCTGGGGAACCCAAGACCTGGCTCCTGCAGGAAGAACCTTCAAGAAGACCTAGGACCCAGCACTTTGGGGAACTGAGTCAGGATGATCACTTGAGGCCAGGAAGTCAAGACCAGCCTGGGCAATATTGTGAGACCCCATCTCTACTAAAAATTGAATTGGCCAGGTGCGTTGCATCACACCTGTGGTCCCAGCTACTCAGGAGGCTGAGGCAGGAGGATTACTTGAGCCCAGGAGTTGGAGACTGCGGTGAACTATGATGACACCACTGCACTCCAGCCCATATGTCAGAGTGACATTCATCCTCTAAAACATGAAATAAGAAGCCACAGAAAGCAGGGGGCAAGGAGGGGGTTGGGGCTGGAAGGAAGGCTCTGCCACACAGCCAGGTTCTGTGCCGAGGCAAGTCCTGAGGCAGGACAGATGGCCAGACCACGACCCACCATGGACCATCCTGAGGGCTGCTGATTAGGGAGTCCGGAGCAAAACCCATCCCGGAGGGGAGGAGGGCCTTGAGGCAGGGCCCAGGTGCTCCTATTTTGAATTAAACCAGATTAGGACCTGGATGGTTCCCAGAACGGGCCTGAGACAGACCTCTTCCCCACCTCCCACCTCGGCAGGCCCGTCCAGACCCCCTGCAGCCATAATCCCAGTCCCCCTTCTGAGCCAAGACCAGCAAGGACACTGCGGGGGGAATCCCTCGCCCACACCCACGTGGCGGGCTTCAACCTGCCTTGCTCTGCCACCTGCAGGGATGATGTCCCAAGGTGCCCGAGCCTCTGCGGGCCAGGGCTAGCAGGCTGTCTCAAGCCTTGGGGCTGGAAGCTTGCAGGTGACAGTGGGGCAAGGGGTCTCTGTTTCTCAGAACAGTGCCACAGATGGGTGCAAGTGTGCCTCCGCCATGGGGCCTGCCTGTCCAGGAGCAGAGCCCACAGATGCGGGCACAAGACAGGGGCTGTTCGGTATCCTACCAGGCCTAGGGACAGAAGTAGACAGCTGAGCAGAAGCAGGGGGATCTCAGGGCATCCCACCCCCAGGAGGCCCCTGGAAGTCCAAAATTTGGACCCAGAGCAGGCCCCCTCCATCCTCGAAGCTCCTTCCCCTGCAGGGCTGGGAGACACCCGCTATTCTGGGATGTTCTCTGGAAACACTTCCCACCCCACCCTGGGGGCTTCTTCTTCCCAAAGCCTGGAGTAAGGGACCCTTCAGCCTCTGCCCTCAGCCTGGGGGAGGGACCTGTCCTGTGCAGTTCTGGGTTAGGACAAGTTGCCCCCTGCCCCTGCCCATTCTGCTCAGGGCCAGTCCCTCCCAGCCAGTTCCCTCAGGATCATCCTCTCCTGGCAGTCCTCTGGGGCCAGTCCTGAACCTCTGCAGCCACCTTCAGATGTGGGTACTTCCCAGGAACCGGGATCATCCAGCCTGCCTCCCTCTCCACCACAGGAGCATCCCACCCTCCCTCCTCCCTTCCCCACCCTCCTTCCCCTCACAGGAGCACATTGTCCTCCCTCCCCCT
>NW_007055576.1:0-9687 GCF_000164805.1 Carlito syrichta | reverse complement strand
CCCACTCCTGCGGGAGCATACAGTCCCCCATCCTCTCCCCCCACCAGCAGGAGCACACCTGTCCCCTACTGGTGGAATTCAGGAAGGGTGCTCCAAGCTCTCCCCATCCCTGCCTCCCACCCCACTGGCTGGCCCCACCAGGACGGCCCTTCCTTCCCTCCCTTCAATCTTCTCAGGGCCCCCCCAGCCCCCTACCCACCCTAAACGCATGCCTTCCTCCGCTAGGCCACCCTAGATGCATGCCTTCCTGTAAAGCCACTGGGAGAAACAGCTGGAGCCACCAGGAGCAACCAGGAGAGTCTAGTCAGGGCAGGTCCTCAAGGCGCAGACAGGCAGGACACCAGGACAGGACAGCATCCCACAGCTGCAGAGATGGGGGACCTCTGGGGACATGGAAGCCCCACTGAGCCTCAGTGCCCCCCACCCCACCCAGCCTGGAGGAACTTCTGCAGCAGCCCTCAGAGGGCTCGAGAAACCCTCCCTCTCTCCCTTCCCTCCTCAGACCTGGGGGTGCCACCCACAGCCAGTGCCTCCAGAGCAACACTGGAGGTGGGGCACACAGCAGGTCTTGGCAGTCATTTACACCTTAATGAGAATTTGTGTCTAAGACACCTTCCAAAGAAGGATACAGGGAAAAAGAAGGCTTGGAAAGGCAGTGAAAACAGAGCTGCCCAAAGTGGTCCCAATGACAGCCAAGGATGATGTGACCTCTGCTGTGACCCCCAGGTGACAATTCCCTTCTCTGCCTCTACTCCTATCAGCAGATCCACCAGTTGCACCTGCCAGGTGGGCCCCTAGCTCCAGGAATGCGGGCTCGCCCTCCCCATGCAGCCTGACAGGAGCAGTTCCTGGGAGCCCCAGGATCAGCCTGTGCCCCCTACCCCATGCCAGCTCCAAGCAGACCTCCCAACAAGCAGCGTGGGTGGGAAACAGCAGTGTGCAGTCACACGTCAGACCCTGAAGCCTCTGCTTCACACAAGCCTTAGGTGCAGAGACCACGAGGCCCCAGGGACACGGAAGCCTCACCCAGCCTCAATGCCCCAGGCTGCTGGGGCAGAGGCCTCTCACTCACCCTGCTGGAAGGCTCTCATCCACCCACTCTCTTTGCTTGAGTAACCATGTTCCCAGTGAGCCCTCCATGGCCATGGCCCAGGGAGTCGCCATCCCACCCCTGAACAAGCAGTCCTTGAAACCATACAGCAGTCAACGGGCCCGGCACTGCCATGGAGTCACAACAAGGATGTCAGGTGGTCCCAGGCAGAACAGGACATGCCCCAGACCAGGATTCTGCTCCTCAAGTCACCAGGGCCCATGTTCCTTCTCCTCCGTGGGCTGTCCCACAGGCTCCGAGGAGGGAACAGGCTGTCTCCTCCTCCCACGTCAGGTCAGCCCAGGTCAGCAGGAGCCTACGCCTGTGCCCATGCATGTGCCCCACAGCTCTGCACCCCACACCACTGTGCCTACACCTCCCCCCACACACACCTCCTAGCCCCACACACATTCCTGCCCCACGCACGTCTCTACCCCCATGCGCTTTCCCAGCCCACCTACTGCCCCACCCCCAAGTACCTCCCCATCCCCATGCACCTCCCTACCCCACACACTCCGCACCACCAGAAGAAACCTTGGGGCTCTCTCACCCTCAAAGGGTCTATCTGCACTGGTCGCTCAGCAGCAGTTGCTTTGGCCTGGGGCCCCTCCCACTTCTTGGCCATTTCTAACCCAAGGCCTGTCCTTATCTCCCCTAGCCCTGCAGACACAGGTATGGATCCTGGGGCAATGGCCAGGGTCCCCCAGCACAGAACACCCCTGTGTCACATGATTTCGGGTGGGGGTATCTCCCAAGAGGAAGGTAAGAAAGTGTTCCCGACCCTAAGAGCAGACAGCAGGTGGAGAAGACCCTTCCAGGACCCCTGTCCTGCCAGAGTCTCTCATGAGAGGCAGATGGCAAGAGAAAGGAGAGAGACATGGGCAGGGGAAGAGAGGGAGAAGATAATGGCTGAGACGAGACAGAACCAAGACAAACAGAGATGGCAATGCACAGTCCTGGGGAGAGAGATTGAGAGATGAGGGAGACAGAGATCAAGGGAGACAGAGACCATGGGAGACAGAGACCAGAAGAGACAGAGACTGGGGGAGGCACAGAGACCAGGGGAGAGACACAGAGGCTGGGGAAGATAGAGACCAAGGGAGAGACACAGAGACCAGGGAGAGACACAAAGGTTGGGGAAGACAGAGACAGAGACTGGGGCAGGCAGAGACCGGGGAAGGCAGAGACCAGGGGAGACACAGAGACCAGGAGAAACAGAGACTGAGGCACAGGGATGGGAGAGGAACAGAGACCAGGGGAGAGACACAGAGGCTGGGGAAGACAGAGACAGAGACCAGGGGACGTAGAGACCAGGGGAGAGACACAGAGACTAGGGGAGAGATGCAGAGGATGAGGGAGCGACACAGAGACCAGATGAGACAGAGAGACCGAGGAAGACAGAAAGACCGGGGAGACAGAGACCAGGGGAAACACAGAGACAGGGGGAGGCACAGAGACCAGGGGAGACAGAGAGATCAGGGAAACAGAGACCAGGGAAGGCAGAGACCAGGGGAGACAGAGACAGGGGAGATAGAGACCGGGGAAGACAGAGACCAGGGGAGAGAGAGACAGGAGACAGAACAGGAGAGACACAGACCAGAGGAGACAGAGATCAAAGGAGGCAGAGACCAGGAGAGACAGAGATGAGGGAGACAGAGACCAGAAGAGACAGAGAGACCGAGGGAGACAGAGAACAGGAGAGACACAGACCAGGGGAGACAGAGACCAGGAAACACAGAGACCAGGGGAGACAGAGACCAGGAGAGACCAAGGAAGACAGAGACCAGGAGAGGCAGAGACTAAGGGAGGCAGAGAGACCAGGGGAGACAGAGAGACCAGAGGAAACAGAGACTGGGAGAAACAGACTAGGAGAGACAGAGATGAGGGGAGACAGGGACCAGGGGAGACAGGGACCAGGGGAGACAGGGACTGGGGGAAACAGAGACCAGGGGAGAGAGAGAGACTGGGGGAGATAGAGAAAGGGAGAGACACGGACCAGGGGGAGACAGAGACCGGAGGAGACAGAGACCAGGAGAGACAGAGACCAAGGAAGACAGAGACCAGGAGACAGACACAAAGACCAGGAGAGACCAAGACCAAGGGAGACAGAGACCGGGAGAGACAGAGACTAGGGGAAACAGAGACTAGGAGAGACAGAGATGGAAGAGACAGAAAGAGTAGGGAAGACAGATTGGGGAGACAGAGACCAGGAAAGACAGAGATGGAGGAGACAGAAAGACCAGGGGAGACAGAGAGACTAGGTGAGACAAAGACTGGGAGAGATACAGACCAGGAGAGACAGAGACCAGGAGACATAGAGACCAAGGAAGACACAGACCAGGAGAGATGGAGACCAAGGCTGACAGAGACCAGGAGAGACAGAGACCAGGGGAGACAGAGACCAGGGGAAACAGACTGGGGGAGACTGAGACCAGGGGAGATAGAGACCAGGGGAAACAGAGACCAGGAAAGACAGAGACAGGGGAGACAGAAAGAGTGGGGAAGACAGACTGGGGGAGACAAAGACCTGGAAGGACAGAGATGGGGGAGACAGAGAGACTGGGGGAGACAGAGAGACTAGGGAAGACAAAGACTGGGAGAGACACAGACCAGGGTAGACAGAAACCAGTGGAAACAGAGACTGGAGGAGACAGAGACCAAGGGAGACAGAGACTGGGGGAGACATAGAGACTGGGAGAGACAGAGACCAAGGGAGACAGAGATAGGGAGACAGAGATCGGGAGAGACACAGACAGGGAGACTGAGACTGGGGGAGACAGAGACCAGGAGAGATAGATATAAGGGAGACAGAGAGACAGGGGAGATGGAGAGATTGGAGGAGACAGAGACCAGGAGAGACACAGATCAGGGGAGACAGAGACTGGAGGAGACAGAAAACGGGGAGACATAGACCAGGAGACACAGAGACCAGGAGAGACAGAGACGGGGAAGACAGAAAGAGCAGGGAAGACAAATCAGGGGAGACAGAGACCAGGAGAGACAGAGATGGGGGAGACAGAGACTAGGGGAGACAGAGACTGGGAGAGACACAGACCAAGGGAGATAAGAGACCAGGAGACACAGAGATCAAGGAAGACACAGACCAGGATACATAGAGACCAGGAGAGACAGATCAAGGCTGACAGAGACCAGGGGAGACAGAGTCCAGGGTAGGCAGAGACTGGGGGAGACAGAGGCCAGGGAAACACAGAGACTGGGGAGAGACAAAGACCAAGGGAGACAGAGACCAGGAGACACAGAGACCAAGGGAGAGAGACTAGGAGAGATAAGAGACAGGGAGACAGAGAGACTGGAGGAGACAGAAACCAGGAGAGACATGGACCAGGGGAGACAGAGACTAGGAGAGAGAGAGACCAGGGGAGACAGAGACTGGGAGAGATACAGACAGGGGAGACAGAGATCAGGGGAGAGACAGAGACCAAGGGAGACAGAGACTAGGAGAGACAGAGACAGGGAGACAGAGAGACTGGAAGATACAGAGACCAGGAGAGACACGGACCAGGGGAGACAGAGACTGGGAGAGACACAGACCAGGGGAGATAGAAACCAGGAGACACAGAGACCAAGGAAGACACAAACCAGGATACATAGAGACCAGGAGAGACAGAAATCAAGACTGACAGAGACCAGGAGAGACAGAATCCAGGGGAGACAGAAACTGGGGGAGACAGAGACCAGGGAAACACAGAGACCAGGGAGAGATGAAGACCAAGGGAGACAGAGACCAGGAGACACAGAGACCAAAGGAGACAGAAACTTGGAAAGACTGAGACAGGGAGACAGAGAGACTGGAGGAGACAGAGACCAGGAGAGACATGGACCAGGGGAGACAGACTAGGAGAGACAGAGACCAGGAGAGAGAGAGACCAGGAGAGACACAGACTGGAGAGACAGAGACGGGGAGATAGAGACAGGGGAAACAGAGACTGGGAGAGACCAAGACCGGGGAGATAGAGAGACTAGGGGAGACAGAGACTGGGAGAGACCAAGACCAGGGGAGATGGAGACTGGGAGAGACAGAGACCAGGGAAACACAGAGACTGGGGAGAGATGGAGACCAAGGGAGACAGAGACCAGGAGACACAGAGACCAAGGGAGACAGAGACTTGAAAAGACTGAGATGGGGAGACAGAGACTGGAGGAGACAGAGACCAGGAGAGATATGGACCAGGGGAGACAGAGACTAGGAGAGACAGAGACCAGGAGAGACACAGACTGGGGAGACAGAGACGGGGAGATAGAGACAGGGGAAACAGAGATGGGGGAGACAGAGACCAGGGGAGATAGAGAGACTAGGGGAGACAGAGACTGGGAGAGACCAAGACCAGGGGAGATGGAGACCGGGAGAGACAGAGACCGGGAGAGACAGAGACCAAGAGAAACAGAGACCGGAGGAGACAGAGACCAGGAGAGACACAGACCAGGGGAGACAGAGACCAGGAGACACAGAGATCAAGGGAGACAGAGACCAGGAGAGACAAAGACCAGGGGAGACAGTGATCTAGAGAGACAGAGACCAAGGGAGACAGACACCAGGAGACACAGAGACCAGGGGAAACAGAGACCAGGAGAGAAAGAGACCAAGGGAGACTGAGACCAGAAGAGACAGAGACAAAAGGAGACAGAGACCAGAAGAGACAGAATCAGAGGAGACAGAGAGATCAGAGTAGACAGAGAGACCAGGGGAGGCAGAGACCAGGAGATACACAGAACAGGGGAGACAGAGACTGGGAGAGGCAGAAACCAGGGGAGATAAGAGACCAGGGGAGGCGAAGACCACAGGAGATAGAAACGAGGGAAGACAAACTAGGGAGACAGAGACAGCCAGCCGAATTCCTGGAGGAGGGACACAGTCTGGGGCTATCAGAGCCGCATCCCCGACCAAGACACCATCGGGTCCCGCCAACCCTGTCAAGGACCTAGGACACATCTGCTCTCCACCCAAGCTAAACCACTCCTGGTTCGGCTCTGAGCATTCGTGGCTGGACCAGTTCAGGAACCTCGTGGGCTTCCTCTGGTTGGTCGCTGAGCTCCGGGCCTCTGGGAGCAGAGGGGAGTGGGACATGGAGCCAATCCTTTCTCTGTGATGGGGAGGGTCCCTGAGGGGAGCTCCCTACTTGGAGGCCAGGCTGCAGGAGGCAAGAGGTCAGCTGGGGCAGGGGTCTCAGAGAGGGACATGGTCCAGGCTTCCTGAGACCCTGGCTCAAAATGGGTGTCCTTGTCTGGTCTCTCTGTCTCCCCCATCTCTGCCCTCAGTGGGTGTCCTTGCCTGGCATGGCCCCACAGCCAAGTAGGCGGGGCTCCAGCTGGGCTTGGAGATGGGGGCTCTGCTGGCTCTGGGGGAACCCAAGGACACCTGACCCTGAGTTTCACCAGTTCCTTCCCCCACACTCCTCCATGCTTTCCAGGGCAGCACTGGGGCCAGTGGGCACTCCTGGCTTCCCAGTGGAGCCAGCAGCCAGCCTCAGTCCCCTCCCTACAACACACCCTCAGGACCACCCTGGACTGGGGGCCATGGGAGGCTGCTGCCCAAAGACCCAGCCCTGTCCCAGGGAGGCCAGGCCTGGGCAAGGCTGGCTTCACTTTCTGACAGCGGGTGGATGGAGACCTGGCAAGGGCACCCGGAATGCCCCTCTGGCTGAAAAATGGGCCAGGGTAACAAAAGATCCATCCTGCCAGGCCAGGCATTCAGCTAGGTGCCTTAATCCACCCCCACCCTGGGCAGCCCCAAAAGCAGCCAGACTCCAGCCCATCCTCCGGCACCGCCTGCCCAGGTGGTGCTGACCTGGCTCCCATGCTGCCCTACTCCAAGGCTCAGCCCAGCAGCTCTGGCCCACCGACAAGGGGGACCAAGGTCCCTCTATTCCTTCTCGCCAGGCTTGGGGGAGGTAGCAACTGGAGTGGAGGGGAAGGGTCAGTGGTCTCATTTCCATGCAGAGGGCCCCAGGCCACGCAGCCCCCTCCCATCATGTGCTGGGCAGGCTCACAATCACTGCCTTTGTGGTCGCTGCCTCCCACTCCCTACCCGGTCCAGAGGATGAGGAGAAGGGGACCAGGAGGGGTCCCCTGCCTCGCCAGGCCTGGGCCATAGCACTGGTCCATCCTGACCTGGCCAGGGGATGGGTGGGGACATATGTCTGTGAGTGGCTTGTGGAGGAGCTGCTGCCATATTTGTGCCCCCATCTCCAGTCCTTTGATGAAGCAGCCAGTGAAGTATCTCTGGGGCACCCAGGGGTGGGAGACAGCTCCAGCTGGGTGGGATGGGCCTGCTGGGGACCCCCTCCAGACACCAGGCATCTGCCCCACCTCTGGGAGGTTCCCTCCTGCACCTAGCAGGACAGGCCACCTAGGGGGAGATGTCTGGGGTCATGGGTACTGGGTGTGGGGAGAGGCCCGGGCCTTGCTGCAGAGAGAGATTGAGGTCTGCACCATCCCTGGGGGAGCCACCAGTGGAGGTCTCTGGGCTCCCGTGACCACCCAAGCTGGAGCTAGGAGGCTGTGGCCAACAGGAAGTGGCCAGGGAGTGGGCCCTGCCCCCTTCCCCCTCCTCTGACCACATCTGCGCTGGGTAGGGACCTCTGCATCAGGCTTCTCACATGCTTCAGGGGGCTGAGGATGCCTGCAGCAGCCTCCGAACCAAGTGAGGTCAAGGGTCAAGAGGCCCAAGCCAGCTGTGCCCAGATGCGGGCCATGGCCCCACCCTCTTCTGGAGGAATGACAGGCCTCCTGAGAGGAGGGGCTGGCGCGTGTGACGAGGAGGAGCTGCAGAAAGGGAGGAGGCCTCCACGGGCTTCTACTGATCTGTTTAATCCCACGCCATTTGAGGCTTTCGCCCATGGCGGGCAGGGGGGAGGGGGAGGGGGCCTGGGCTCCTATCCCTCCTCCTCCTCCTCCAGCCCCCACCCACCAGGGCCACCTGACCCATCTGGAAGTTGCAGGGCCAAACACGCTGGGCCTTTGTGCTCCTAGGCTGACTGAGACCTGAGCAGAGTAGGGCCGCCCCCACCTCCACGCCCCTTCCCTCCCCCACAGCCCCTGGAGCTGGCAAATAAATAAATCCACCAACACACATTCTCCGTGTGCTGTGGGCCACGTCAGGAGAAGGTGGGAGAGGCCAGGCTGATGGCAGTGGCCTCAAGCTTGAGCCCCAGCCTACCTGCCACAGCGAGTTGGCCTCCAGGAACACTTTGAAGGCCACAGGGCCACCAGGAAGGTCCCCACTGGGTGGGCAGGGCAGAGGCTGGAGGTGGGCTCCCTGTCCCTTGGCTCCAGCCTGCGGCTCCACCCCCAGCCCTGGACAGCGCTACCCCTGCCTGGCAACAGCTGGATGATGGAGACGGAGGGGATCCTGGGGCCACTTGGGACTTCAGAGGCCAAAACAGCAGCCAGAAGCCGGTGGGTGTCCTGGAAAAGTGCAAAAGGCTGGTCTGACCCAAGGGAAAGGCTGCCCTCCAACTCCAGCCACAGATAAGGACTGAGTGAAGGCTCTGGGCAAGGAAGACAGCAAGTCTGTGGGGTAGGTCACTGCCTGGCCTCTGGCCAGAGGATCTGGCCCGGAGAGGAGCCCCATGGGGTCCCTAAGCCTGAGGCCCAGAGGGGGTGCTGGGGAGCCTTCCCTCAGGACATACACAGCTCCAGGGACATCTTGGGCCTCCAAAGTGCCAAGGCTGGGTCTCGAGGGGTGGGGCTGGGAGTTGTGCTCACCAGGGCCTGACCTCTGCTGAGAAGAGGATCGGCGAGATAGCTCAAACTTCATTTCAACACCATGGACAGCCACCTCCTTAGGCTGAGGCCGGAGCCCCAGAGGCCGAGGGCTACGGTTTCTAACAGGGCAGAAGCCTTTGCTGCCTGGTGCCTGAGCCCCAGCCTGCACCATGTGGCTGCCCGAGGGCTTGGGGCGGCTCCAGGGGCTCTGAGCTGGGAAGAGTGGCCACCCCGACACTCACCCAGAGAGAGGGATTGCTGCCCAGAAGGGTCAGGGCAAAGCCACCCAGGGGAGGGGAGTCCTGATGGTGGAGGTCGAGGAGCAGGGAGCCAGCCTGAGCCCCCAGTCCTGCCCTGCCGCATGGGAAAGGAGTGCGGTCAGGCTCTGCCATGGGACAGATGGCCTAGGGCTGGTCTGGGAGGCAGGAGAGGGGACAGCGTCTGCTGACGGAGCCTGCTGCTCCTCTGCGTCTGCACAGGAACAAAGGCCCGCGGGGGAGGCCGGGGTGAGGCTCGGCTGATCCCTGGCTCTCAGAGCCAGACCAGGGTCGCCTGGGAAAACCCCAAGCCACCGGCACTGACTGCTTCTGTGGTCCCTGAGGGGCAGGAGCTCTCCCCCAGTCAGGACACGGTGAGGGGGTGCCTCTGATGGGGAGACAGCCTCTAATACCTCTTCCATGTACAGAGCCCAGCAGGGCGGCCAGGAGACCCTCCCCTTCCTCAGAAGCCAGAGAGCTGGAGGGGCGCTGGGCAGTGACCCACATTTGGCCAGAGTGCAGAGTGCGTTTTAGGGAGCCGGGGGCAGGAGTCGCGAATGGCAGTCAGGGCCCGAGTGCGATGCCTCTGCGGCGCTGCGGGCCGTGTGCAGGCGG
>NW_007055575.1:59257-60795 GCF_000164805.1 Carlito syrichta | reverse complement strand
CTTTTCTTCATGTGTGCTTGTAGGGATATAAATTCCCCTCTTACTACAGCTTTCAAGGCATCCCAGAGATTTTGGTAAGAGGTTTCTTCATTTTCATTTGTTTCCAGGTATCTTTTGATCTCTGTTTTGATTTCATCATTGACCCAGGAGTTGTTTAGCATCATGCTGTTTAGTGTCGATGTCTTTGTGGGTTTTGGGGGGACTTTGTTGGTGTCAATGTTTATTTTTATTCCACTGTAGTCCAAGAAGGTGCATGGTAAAATTTTGATCCTTTTAAATTTGCTTATGCTTGATTTATGGCCAATTACATGGTCGATCTTAGAATACGTTCCATGAGGTGATGAGTAGAAAGTATATTCTTTGGTCTTTGGATGGAGTGTTCTGTAGGTATCAATTAAGTCCATTTGGTTCAAAGTCACATTGAGATTCTGGATCTCCTTGCTGATTTTTTGTCCTGATGATTTGTCTAGGGTTGTGAGTGGGGTATTAAAGTCCCCAGTTATGATGGTGTTAGAGTCAATATCTTTCTTTAGTTTTCCTAGAAGTTGCTTTATGAAAGTTGGTGCACCTATGTTGGGTGCATACATGTTTAGGATAGATATTTCTTGTTGATGGATTGAGCCTTTTATCATTATGTAGTGGTCTTCTGTATCTTTTTTTTTATTTTTAGTAGCTTGAAGAGTATTTTGTCTGAAATTAAGATAGCTACTCCTCCTTTCTTTTGTATTCCGTTCACCCGAAAGTTTGTTTCCCATCCTCTTACTTTGAGTCTGTGGGTGTCCTTTCTAGTGAGGTGAGTCTCTTGAAGGCAATAGATTGTTGCCTGATGATATTTTATCCATTTTGCCATTCTATGTCTTTTCAGTGGTGCATTTTGTCCATTCACATTTAGGCTAATAATTGAAATGCAAGTTTGATCCCTGTCATAAGGTTCTTACAGAGTTGTTCCTGTTTGTTTTTTGTCTTTCTTTGGGTTTTGGAGTTGGCTTATGTGTGTTTTTAATCTTTTGCCCGTACTCTTGTGAAGAATGCTGTTGTTCTTTTTTCTTTTTCTTCTGTGTTCAGTACTTTCTTAAGTGTTTCTTGTAAAGGTGGTCAGGTGGCAGCATAGGTTCTTAGGGATTGGATATCTGGAAAAGATTTCAATTCTCCCTCACTAATGAAGCTTAGTTTGGCTGAGTAGGTTATTCTTGGTTGAAATTATTTATCTTTTAGAACTTTGAAGATAGGTCTCCAGGCTCTCCTAGCCTGAAGGGTTTCTGTGGATAAATCTGCTGCTATTTTAATTGATCTTCCCTGGTAGGTAGTCTGGCCTTTTTCTCTTGCTGCCTTTAGAATTTTTTCTTTTATAACTACTTTGTTTAGGTGAATTATTATGTGTCTGGGAGTTGGTCTTCTCATTTGTTGTCTTGCAGGGGTTCTCTGACTCTCTTGTGTTTGAATTTTTTCATCCTTGATGAGATGAGGGAAGTTTTCTTGAATGATTTCATGAAATGTTTGTTCCAGTGTGGCTTCTGTTTCTCTCTCTGCCTCAAGAA
>NW_007055575.1:18310-58896 GCF_000164805.1 Carlito syrichta | reverse complement strand
TACTTCTGTTTGTTCAATCTCCTATTCTTTATGTATGCCCTCTTACTTTGTTCAATTCTGGAGTTGCACTGTAGGTTGGAGGTGGTCCTTTTTGTAGTCTTGAGATTTACATAAGGGGGGAGCTGTGATTCAACATCTATCTGCAGGTCCTGGTATTCACTGAAAGATGTGTGGATAATCTGGAACCCACTTCCCACTGCCTTGGAATCTGTCCATGCAGTGGGGCTGTAGGTTTACTCCCTGAAATAAAATGTGGTTAGCAGAGGAAAGAGAATGGAGCAGACAGTGGGTGGAAGAGGGAGGTGGGGAGATAGAGGAGTAAGGGAGGAAACAAATGTGTGCCAACAAATGGAGAGAGAGACCTATACTGAAACAGATAAAAACAATAGACCACAGTTACTGATGAACCAACTCCCATACAAAAAAAAAACCTATAGTGATGCTAACATACAAGCTAACCAACCACCTTATTGGTGTGCTGTTCCTCTATACAAAGATATGGTTTACAGAGAGAAGAAAAGAGAAGAAAAGGAAGGGGGGGGAAGGAACAAACAGTAGGACTAGAATCAAATCATTAAACTAACAGAATCAATGAAGCACACTCTAAGACTTTTCGTTTAAGTCCAATGTCCTTTCAGTTCTGATTTCAAGCTTTCTTTTCAAGCTGGTAAATTAGTTTGCAGTTAGGGTCAGTTGCCCCTGGTCTGTTGTGAAGGACAGTTCAGATCACCCTCCGTTCACCACTCTGGCCTATGTCCTTTTCAAGCTTGTTTCTCCCATTTCGATGTTACCTTGAATCACCAGCGTGGTGCTATCGCAGCTGCTCACCCCAGAGGGGGTGGGGCCCTACAGGAACCGGCGAGACTCGAGATGAATGCCTGCCTTAGGGCACAGGCAGGAGACTCACAATGGGCAGCATGTCTTGGTCGCAGGAGAGGTGGCAGTGATCCCAGCAGATCTTCCCTGAAGGGGCTTCAAGGACTGAAGTCATGGATCGCCTCCGGCCCGGGTGGTGCAATGTGCTACCGGAGTCGCCTGCGGTGGCTGCAGCAGCTGCAGCGGCGGCGTCTGCGTTGCAGTGACTGTCCAGTCCGCTGTGATGCCCCAGCGGTGGCAATGGCCGAGCTCCGTATGAAGAGCAGGCTGCAATTTGGGGGTCCACAGCCCCCGGGGCCAGAGCCAGAGACCCACTGCAGTTCTCCTTTGCAGAGGGTTTCACAGACCAGGTTGCCCCATTGCCATCTTGCCAGAAGTCCCAAAATTGAAATTCTAGGCAATTGAAAAGCACTGATACAAAACCTATTTTGAATTAAGTGATCTATTAAGGAGTCTAGTTGTAACATAAATGTCTAAAATAGACAGTCTTTTTCTCCATAAACAATTAGCACTTAAAATAGGCATGATAACATGAATTTCATTTATCTTCACAAAAATATGAGCCTTATTTAGAAATAAAGTAAATATGCATGATGAAGAAACAACTTTTTAAAATGGTATGCCAAGATATGTATAGAAAACATAAATTTAAATTTGAATAATGCTGAAGCATAATTTTTTTATCAGAAATCTTAGAATTATAAAATGCCATTTCTTCCAAATGTATTTAATGTAATAGCAATTAAAATAATACTAGTAAGCTGAAATGTTCCTAAAGTTTTTATTTATCCAAAAGAGTTGAAACTATCTAATGAAACAATAAAAAGAAGAAAAGTAAGATTTGCCTAGTAGATACCAGAAATAAGGAAAATCAGGAATAGGCGAAATATTAGTGGAACTAAATAGAGAATCAGTAATTACATCTTGATATATATATAAGAAGTTAATATATGTTAAAAGTAGGAGTTTATTTCAGTAGGTAAAGCATTGATATTATATAAGCAACAATGAAGACTGGGCACCCTATTCAATAAATGCTACGGGGAAACTGGCTAGCCACATGCAGAAGAATGAAATTGGACCCCTAATTCTCACCATATACAATAATTAACTTAAGATGAATTAAAAACTTAAGTATAAGGCCTGACACTTTAAAAAATCCTAGAAGAAAACCTAGGAAACACTCTTTAGGACATCAGTTTATGTCAAATAACTTATGATTAACACCCCAAAAGCAATTGTGACAAAATAAAAATTGACAAATGGACTTAATTAAACTGAAAAAAAAGCCTGCACAATAAAAGAAATAATCAACAGAGTGAACAGAATATCTATGGATTGGGAGAAAATATTTGCAAATTATGCCCCCAAAGACTAATAACCAGATTCTTCAAGAAACTCAAATAACTCAACATTAGAAAAAAAATCAAAAAGTGGGCAAAGCTGTTAATATCAAAGCAAATAACTAACAAGGAAATCAGGAACTTTAACTGAACACTTACCTATTGGAACTAATAGAAATCTATAAAAACACTTCACCAACAACCACAGAATATACATTATTCTCATCAGCACATGGAATATATTCCAGGATTGACCACATACTCAGACATAAATAAAGCATGAACAAATTCAAAAAGGTTAAAATTATATCAAGTATCTTCTCAGACAATAGTGGAATAAAAATAAATATAATCACCCATGAGAATCCTCCTAAACACACAAATACATAAGAATTAAACAATGTGCTTCTAAATAACTATCAGATCAACACAGAAACCAAGGCAGAAATAGAAAGATTTTTAGAAACAATGAAAACAAAGACAGCACATCAAAACTTCTGAGATATTGTTAAAGTGGTACTGAAAGATAAATTTACAACATTACATATCAAGAAAATAGATGAATCTCAAGTAAACAGACTAAAGTCATACACCTAAGGGAGCTGGGGAGGTAGGAACAATCCAATCCTAGAATTAGTAGAAAAATGGTAATTATTAAAATAAAGTCACCATTAAACCATACAGAACATAAAGATCATACAAAGGATTAATGAGATGATGAAAAACTGCTTCTTGGCAAGGATAAATAAGATTGACAGAACGCTGGCGAGATTCATGAGAAAGGGGAGGAGAGAGAGAGAGAGAGAATTAAACTGTATGAAATTATAAACAAAAAGATGATATTACAACTGACCCTGAAGAAATACAAAAGATTAGCAGAGATTTCTTTCTTTCTTTTCTTTTCGTTGGAGTCTCACTCTGTTGCCCAGACTGGAGTGCAGTGGCCGCTCCCGGCCACCGCAGCCTCGACCTGCTGGGCTCTGGCGATCCTTCCGCCTCAGCCTTCCAAGTAGCCGGAATTATAGGCATGCGCTACTATGCCCGGCTGTTTTTTTGATTTATTGTAGAGATGAGGTCTCGCTGCCCAGGCGGGTCTCGAACCCGCGGGCTCAGGCAATCCACTCACCTCAGCCTCCCAAGGCGCGGGATTACCGGCTGAGCCACCGAGCCTGGCTATTATCAGAGACTTCTATGAATAACTGCATATGAATAAACTAGAAAATCCAGAAGAGATGGAGGAAATTCTGGTATCACTTAACCTCCCAAGATTGAAATAAGAAGACATTGAAACCCTAAACAGACTAATAACAATCTAAGAAATCAACTCAGTAATAAGAAACATTTCTGCCCCACAAAGCAAACAAACAGGCAAACAGTCCTGGGACAAACGGTTTCTCAGCTGGATTCTACAAGATGTATAAGGAAGACCTGACACCAATACTACTGAAAGTTTATCAGATTTTTCCGGGAAGATGGCAGTGTAGCCAGTCAGACTGTGAAAGTCCCTGTGTGTGAGTGATTGTATGGACAATTCTGCATGAGTTTCTGTGTTTAAGTGGGAGTATGAGTGGCTGAGTGGGGACTTGAGAGTAAGTGGCCAGGGCTTTCCTGGTGAAGTTGCTGGTGCTGCAGCTGCTCTGTTTGCACCCTAGCACTGCACAGAGCACAGAAGCTGAGTGTCATCTTCTAAAATCAGCAGGGTCTTTCCAGGGAAGAACTGCTGGAGTTATTGCTGACCTCAACACCACAGTGCTGGGCTGAATGCTGGTAGCAAGGGATACAAAGGGAGTGCAGCAAGGGAATCTGAGACAGAATCCTGAGGAAACAGTGGGGAGAAGCCACCCTGAGTCCGGTCTGGGCTCCAGAGCCTAGCCACCAGGTCCTAAGATCCAGAGTCTGTGGTAACTGCCGGAGAGGGAATCATCCACCCCATTGGTGACAGGAACAGCAGCTGGTAGAGAAACTGAACAAACTTTCAAACACTTGGACAGAGAAGTGTTCCAGAGCAGTCGCTGAGGAAGAGCAGAACTACATCTTGAGACTAGGTGCTATCTCTGTGTTGCATTGGGTCTACTCTCTGTGATCTCAGAGAACGTTACCCCCAGTGCACAAGCCCTGGCAGGTAACAACAGATGTGGGACCCCAGATGATCCACCCTCCACCCCAAGTCAGCTGCTGGACAATAGACACAGACAGTGGAACTGCCCTAGAAAAAGCTGGTGAGTACCTAACTGACTCCCCCTTCCACCTCTAGCAACAAGTGAAAGAGATCAGGAGGGCAGGGCAGAGACAGGAGGCCCCATTTCCCTACCATGAACTAGATGTCCTGGCTGCTGCTGTGACAGAGCTGAGAGGAAGGAAGGGGGTGAGATCCCGAGAGACACTGTGTCAAGTTATTTCAGCTCTCTTTCTTCACATGAGCGTGCAACAGCTACCAATGGCAGGCAGCAGGAGTGAAGATTCTAACATCTTAAGTTACAATAGAGAATAAGAAACCTACAGTAACAGCCCTGCAGTCACAGAATTCATCAAAAAGAGCTGAGAACTCTTTATTAATTTTTTTTGTCGATGTTGTTGTTTTTGTTTTGTTTTGTTTTGGGGAGGGTATTGGTTTGTTTGGTTATTTTGCTGTTGGTTGTTTTTCTCTTTTCTTTCTTTCTTCTATTTCTCTTTCTCTGTCCTTTCTCTGTTTTTTAAATGTTTTTTTCTTTTTCTATTTTTTTCCCTCTTTTTTTTCTCTTACTCCACCTTTCTCTTTCTCTGTCCTTTCTCTGCTTTTTAAATGTTTTTTTCTTTTTCTATTTTTTTCCCTCTTTTTTCTCTCTTACTCCACCTTTCTGTTTTTTCTCTCTTCTCCTTCTTACACCCTATCTTAGACTCAGGGGTTATGCAAGCATACCCACTGTAAGGTCATATTGTGCAGGTATGAAGAGAGAGTCCCAGCTGACCCATTCACCAGATGGCAAACATTATGACCTGCCAATAGGTTCAGAATCTTGCAGCCTCACCCTTACCCTCTCATAAGTGCTTAAAATTGTAAAGAGATAGCACAACACCCCACCCCCAGCCCTACTTCATAATTGAACAAACCCAGAACCAGCTCAAGGAAAGACAAAAGGTAGAGCAAATACTAGAAATGACTGCTTCTCCATTTTCCACTGAGCAATGGAATGAAAAAAAAGAAGATAAGAGAACTACTACAAATGAAGAAAACCAATGAAAACCTGCTGGCAACCATCAGAGTCCCAGAAAAGAGTCAGTGCAAGAAAGAACAGCTACTGGAGCACAAACAGTAGTTATCTCCCAGAACAACAGTACCAAGAAGGTACTTATGGAGATCAGATACTTATTGGATAGAACGAATAAAATTAAGAAATGCAAGCGCTAAAACTAAATGAAATTGCAATGGAGCTAGACAGACTAAAGAAAGCATAATAATTTGATTACACAAAATAGGTATAAAAGAAAAACTACTAAAGGCAGCAAGGGAAAATGATCAGACCACTTATCAGGGGAGACCAATCAGAATTGCTGCAGACGTATCTGCAGAAACACTGCAGGCCAGAGGAATTGTACTCCAATCTTTAATGTTCTCAAAAATAAACAATTTCAACCAAGAATTTCCTACCCAGTCAAGATAAGCTTCATCAGTTATAGACAATTAAATCCTTCCCAGACATCCATCTCTAAGAGAATATGCTGCTTCAAGACCAGCCCTACTGGAGATGCTTAAAAAGGCACTGTTCACAGAAGAAAAAAGAAATAAAAGAAAGACCATATACTTAACAAGATCACAAACACAGAAGCAGTGGAATACACAGCATACCTACAAAAATGAAAACACACACAATATGAGCACAAGAGGTAAATGAAAGCAAAACAGCCTTATGAGATCATTATGTCAGAGATAAACTCTCACATTTCAATAATCAGCCTGAACATGAATGGACTAAATGCACCCCTGAAAAGACAAACTGGATAAAAACTGGTGACTCAGTAATTTGCTGCCTCCAGGAAACTCATCTCACCACAAAGGATGCCCACAGAATCAAAGTTAGAGGATGGAAAACAAATTTTCAGGTGAACAGATCACAAAAGAAGGAAGGAGTCATGATTTTAATATCAGACAAAAAAAATTTAAGCTACCAAAAATTTTAAAAATATATGGAAAGACACTACATCATGATAAAAATTTTGATTCATCAACAAAAAATATTTATCCTAAATATATATGTGCCCAACACAGAAGCACCAGCTTTTATAATGCAGCTATTTAGTAAACTAAAAAAAGATATTGACTCTAACATTATCATAGCTGGGGACTTAAATACTTCACTAATAACCCTACATAGATCGTTGAGGCAAAAGTAACAGAGAGATACAGAACCTTCTTTTTTTCAAGAAAAAAGCTTTAGATAAAATCCAGCATCCCTTCTTGATTAAAAACTCTTGTACATCTAGACATACAGAGAACATACCTCAAAATGGTAAGAGTCATCTATGAACAATAGATATTGGTGTAGTTGTGGAGATAAGGGAATGCTCATATACTGTTGGTGGATTGTAAACTGATTCAACTTCTATGAAAAACAATTTGGAGATTTCTCAGAGATCTAAAACTAGAATTACCATTTGACCCAGAAATCCCACTGCTAGGAATCTACCCAAAGGAACAGAAATCATTATGGTAAAAAGATACCTGTACTCATATGTTCACTGCAGCACTATCCACAATAGCAAAATCATGAAACCAATCTAAATGCCCAGCAACGATTGACTGAATAAAGAAAATGTAGTATATTTATACCATGAAATATTACACAGAAATAAAAAAGAGCAAAATCATGTCCTTTGCAGCAACATGGATGGAACTAGAGAACATTATCCTAAGTGATCTCAGAAACAAAACGAAAAACTGCACGTTCTCACTTATATGCAGGAGCCAAATGGCCAGAAAGATGGAACTAACAGACACTGGGGACATTAGGAAGACAAGAAGCAGGGAGAGGGGTTAAGGTTAGAAGTTGTCTACTGGGTATAAGATACACTATCTGGGGAATGGGCTACCAAAGCCTAATCCTCATCCCTACGCAACAAACATACACTTGAACCTCCTGAATCTAAAATAAAATAAAATTATATTTTAAAAAAGTAAATGAACTACACTTTATGCAAAGTTAAAGAAATAAACTCCAAATACATGAGAAAATTTAATATCAAAATTAAAAAATGACTTTTTAAGGAAAAAGTAGAAACTGATAGTGCCATAGATGTATTGGGATAACTTCTTAAACAAGGCTATAAATCCAGAAACCATAAAAAGCATAATGGAACCAACAAAACATTAATTATTTTAAATTTTTTTCCCTTTGGCAAAACAATGCAAATGAGAAGTCAATAGAAAAATGATATACCAAACACAAATTGGTAAGGGAGCTGGCAAATTGCTAATTTCTAAAATATTTTTAAAGTTTTTAAATATTTTCAAGAAAAAAGCAAATAGCTTAATAGAATAAATACACAGTTGTGAAAAGATAATTTAGAGAAGAACCAGAGGAAATGGCCAACATTATGCAAAGATGTTTCTATTGACAGTAGTCAGGAAAATGAAAATATAAGTGACTATTTTTGGCAGCTTGATAAAGTTGTATAATAAATTTTTGCAGAGAAAAGGCATACATCCCCCCAAAATTATCTTTTTTAAAGGGTAATTAAGTATACTGGAAAATGATTAAACATAGGCAACAATATAGAAGTATTTACTTATTTTCAAAAATTAACAAACTGTTGTTTGTTAATCAGGTAAAAATGTGATTTTGAGACCTCCTTACTTGAGCATATTCCTTTCACTCCCAGCTTGAACTGAAGTTGTCAGACTAAGTTTATGACAGATGTTACTGGAACTGATAACGTAAGGGCCAGATTCAGGAAACTGAGATAACAAGCACTCCACATTTCTGGATGACTGATAAGCTATGTACACATGCAGTAGATACCATGGAGTTTGAAAAATAAACTGAGAGTCTAGGGAATCTTATAAACTTTTTATGTCTTTGAATCTATTCAAGTAGCAGAATGTGGAAACGTTACAAGCTTTAGGTGACTGAGCTAAAAGTCACAAGAAACAAGGGAAAAAATAGATATCAGTAGATACCAAGGCAGTAGACAGATTTTACAATTTGATTTCTGTCAGGTTCATGGTCTTTTATCACAACATAAAAAATAATCCTTTGAAAACAAAACGGATCCTAGAATCAGTACAATATTTTATATACAATAGCTTGTTTTCAATCAGAATTTACCAGGCATGTAAAGAAATGGGGAGGCTGTACCTCCTACTCAGAAAGAAAGAAAACAACTAAAAAAGGTTCAGTATCACTAGTCATCAGAAAAATGCAAGTCAAAACCACAATGAGATGCCACGTAACTCCAGAAAGGCTGGTTACCATTAATAAGTCAAAAAAACAACAGGGGCTGGCCTAGCTGCAGAGAAAAAGGAAAACTTCTACACTGCTGGTGGGAAAGTAAGCTAGTTCAATTCCTATGGAAAGCAGTGTGGTGATTACTAAAAGAACTAAAAATTGATCTTCCATACTATCTAGCAATCCCTTTCTTAGGAATATACCTGGAGGCACATAAATTGCTCTACCAAAAAAAACACTTGCACACACGTTTATTGCTGCACTATTGACAATAACAAAAACATGAAACCAACCCTGCTGCCCATCAAAAGTGGACTGGATAAGAAAATGGGACACATATACATGATGGAGTACTGCACAACCATAAAGAAGAACAAAATCATGGCCTTTGCAGCAACTTGGATGCAGCTGGAGACCGTCATACTAAGTGGACTATCACAGAAACAAACAACTGAATACCACATGTTCTCACTCATAAGTGATCCCTGATCACTAGTTACATTAGCACAAGGGCGGGATCGGCAGTCACTGGGCACTGCTGAGGGAGGTAGGGAGTGAGGAATGTGGGTGACACATGAAAACAGAAAGGGTACCTGTCCACTACCAAGGGAAGTGAGGGCCACCTAGAAGCCCAAACTTCACCTGCATACAGCCAGCCGACTTATGTAGTAATTCCTCACCTGCACCTCCAACTCTATAATAAATAAAACAAAATTTTAAAATGAAAATAAAGGAAACAAAGAAAAAAATGAAGATTTATGATTAAAAATAGTGACTTTTAGCCAAAAAATAAATATATTTGATACAATGTAATGTTAAATTTGGCTGAGACTTTGGCCTATGACAACAATTCTGCTAAGTACTCTATAAAGAAGCAAATACATGCTAAAACTTTTTAGAAATAGAAAGAAAGAAAAGATATACTAATAATTAGAGAAAATTGCAAATTGTAATACTATAATAAAGAAATATATGTTTATTATAATATTTAATCTACATTATTATAATTCTATATAATAATGTTACAAAAGATAAACAGATAATTCTTTATAGACCTTAAAGCTATAACCAAAATGGAACTACACTAAATGAATTCACCAGTAGATTTGAGATGTTAGAAGAAGGAATCAGTGAATTTAAAGACAGATCAATATAAATGATTCAGTACTAAGAGGAGAGGGAACAAATTGAGGATAAAAGAAGAAAGCCTCAGAGATTTGTTGGTCAATACTAATTGGTTCAATACAAAAAACAAGAAAGGACAAAAAGATCTGGAAATTATTGCTCAAAACTTTTTAAATATGTTGAAAAACATTAATTCACAGGGTAAATACAGTACAACAAATCACAAATGAGATGAACATTAAGAAAAAGATTCTGCAAATCACAAATGAGATGAACATTAAGAAAAAGATTCTGCAAACACCATATGAAAACTGCTTCACAAAAGATAAAGAGGAAATTTTGAAAGCAACAAAAAGAAACAATAACAAATCCTCTCCAGAAGGAAGGATATATTTAATAGATATGATGGAGAGCAAAAAACACTGAAATAATATATTCAAAGAGAGAAATAAATATCTGCAATACTCAGAATGGTATATCCAGTTAAACTATCCTCCTTCCAAAAAATAAAAATAAAGCCAAAATGTATTCACACATGACTAAACACTATGAGATGCAATTGCCAGCAAATCTGTGTACTATGATCTGTGAGCTGTAAGAAATGTGACTGAGAAACTGAGGGGAAATGACAGGAAATGGTAATCCAGATCCATGAGGAGAAATGAAGAGCATCACCACTGGTGACTATGGGTGACTATAAGGAGATGATGTAAATCTTTATATTATTTTGTTCATTTATTTAAAAGGCATATACCCTTTTAAAGTAAAAGTTTTAACAATGTATTTTTGGGCTAATAGTGTCTTTAGAGGTGTGAAAAAGTCAGGGAAATGGAGTTCTATTAGTGTAAGTTTTCTACATTTTATCAGAAGTGATTCAGAATAAAATAAATTTTGAAAAGTTAAAGAAGTATATTGTAATCACTAAAGCAACCTTTAAAACATAGCCATACTTCTACCATTAATAATATGTAAAAGGGCTACCCATTCTAATCAAAAGATAGATTGTTTAACTGAATAAAAAAGTATCAGACTCAGTGATTTATCACAGAAACAAAGAACTGAGTTCCATATGTTCTCACTCATAAGGTGACCTTGAACAATTATAATGCTATAAGAAGGCGATTGACAGTAGTGGAAAACTGTCAGGGGAGGTGGGTGGGACTGGAAGTTGAGGGAAACTGCTAGGGGAGGGAGGGGCATACCTCATCATCAGGGTACCTGCATGATCAATGTTTATGTACCTAGCCCTGAATTGTACCCCATATCTTTATAATAAATAAGTTGATTAATTAAAAAAAGAATAAAAAAGCAAAATCAAATATTTTTTGTCTATAGAAATGCCCTTAAAACCAAGGACAGTATACTTTGAAAACAAAATAATGAAAAACAAAGTACCTCAAGAACTGCAAGCATAAGAGAGCAGGAGTGACTATATTAATATAGAAAAATGGGCTTTAAGTAAAGACATATTGCTAGTGACAAATAAGGATATTATTTCTAATGTATGAGTCAATATAGTAGAATGATATAACAATTTATATCTATCAAAAGCTTAAAATACATGAAAGAAAAACTAACAGAATAGAAAAATAAATATAAATGTACAACTATTGCTGAAGATTTCAATATCCCTGTCCCTATAGCAAACATATCTGGTAGACAGAAAATCAGTAAAGCTATAGATGACAAATAAACACAATCAATTGAATTGTCCTAATCCCTGTCAAAAACTCAAAAACAAGAAAATACATTTCTTTTCAAGTGCACACAGAACATTCACTATAGGTCACATGATATGCCAGGGAAGATTTCCCAGTAAATTAAAAAAGATTAAATGTATATGGAGTATGTTCTGAAAATCAATAAAATTAAAATAGAAATAAATAACAGAAGAAATCTAGAAAAGGTACAAATATGTAGAATTTTTTTAAATGCATTAAATAGCCCAGGAGTCAAAAAATGAAATCACAATGAAAATTAGATATATCTTGAACTTAATTAAAATTAAAATATAATATGGCAAAATTTGTGAAATGCAGTGCTTATAAGAACATTTAAAATGATAAATGATCATCCTAGAAGACAAGAAAAACAAAATCAATTATCTAAGCATCTATCTTATGAAGCTACAAAACATTACATCTAAAGATAGTTTAGTAGAGAAAGTAGAAGAAAAGAAGCAATAAACATCATAAAGGAAATCAGTGCAACAAAAAAAAATGGATAAACAATAGTAAAAGTAGGCTGGGCTCGGTGGCTCAACCTGTAATCCCAGTGTTTTGGGAGGCCGAGGTGAGTGGATTGCGTGAGCCCACGGATTCGAGACCCACCTGGGCAACTTGGCGAGAACTCATCTCTACAATAAATCAAAAATTAGTCGGGCGTGGTAGCATAGACCTGTAGTTCCAGCTCCTTGGAAGGCTTAGACAGAAGGCTCACCGGAGCCCAGCAGGTCGAGGCTGCAGTGGCCAGTAGTGGCCACTGCACTCCAGTCTGGGTGACAGAGTGAGACTCCAACTCAAAAAATAAAAAAATAAAAATAAATAAAAAACAATAGTAAAAGTCAATAAAACTTAAAGTCAGACATAAAAGATTATACAGTATGTGATTCCATTTTTATGAAATTCTAGAAAAGAGAAAACTAGAAAGATAACATTTAGGGGAGTGGTTTTCTAATGCCAGGGAATAACTGAAAAAGTAATGAAGAAAGTATGGGAACTAGTGGAAGGAGAACCAGTCTGACACAACATCACACAATCAGGACTCTGTGCTGTATCTAATGCTCTGTCATCACCGTTCTGAAATTCTTTTTTTAAAAAAACAATTGACGCATTATAACTGTACTTCTTTATGGGGTGCAATTTGATGTTTCAATACTTGAATATAATGTATGACAATCAAATCATGGTGGTTAGCATTAAAATGCTTAATCATATTTCCACAAAGAGATCCACGTTCATTTTGCACTTGGCCTTGCAAATTATGTATTCAGTCCAAGATGTTATTTTTGTAGTGACTTTATGACTGTGTTAATTTACCAAATTCATCAAACAGAACTCTTAAAATGAGTGGTTTTATTGTTGAAATTATATTAAAATGCAACTCTAAAATATAAAAAGAAATATAAAAAGCAATAAGACTGTACTTTCTATTTACCATGCCAGCAAAACATATACATAAAAAGCTTTAACACCTATTGCCAAGGAGTATGTGTGATAATATGCAATTTCATTTATTGCTGAAAGAAATATGAAGTGCTACTGCTCATTTGGAAGACTATCTGAAAACATCTATTAAATTCAGTAATACACAGGTATTTTGGCTCAGAAATTTCATTCGTGAATATTTATTTCATATAAATAAAAATAATAATTTTAAAACACATGTATTTAAGGATGATTATAGTAGTATTGTTTATAGTAACCAATAACTAGTTACAAAATGAGTGCCCATCAACAGAAGAATATTGTGTATATTTTGGCCTAGTATGAAATGAAATATTATATGGCATTTAAGCATGAATTATATTAGCATAACATGCTTTCAAGTAATTTATATAAGATTATTTTTTAGAATGTGATAAGCAAGACATATAATCTGTAGTGTAGCCGGGCTTGGTGGCTCAGCCTGTAATTCCAGTGCTTTGAGAGGCTGAGGTGAGTGGATTGCCTGAGCCTGCGGGTTTGAGACCCGCCTGGGCAACTTGGCAAGACCTCTTTACAATAAAGTCAAAAATTAGCCAAGTGTGGTAGCGCGTGCCTGTAGTTCCAGCTACTTGGAAGGCTGAGGCAGAAGGATTGCTGGAGCCCAGCAGGTCGAGGCTGCGGTGGCCGGGAGCGTGCCACTGCACTGCACTCCAGTCTGGGTGACAGAGTGAGACTCCAACTCAAAAAAAAAAAAATCTGTGATGTATTTTTATTTTGGTAAAATAAGCATTCACACAACAAAAACTGTGTATGTATAAAAACACCTGTGCTAAATTAAATGAAAGAAAACTATGGAAGAAGTCACATATAGATTAGATCCAGCATGATAAATACTTTATAATACTCTGAATATAAGCCCTAATGTGTCCAACTTGTATTTATAGCCTGTTTCAGTATTCAGAAAAACTACTTTGAACATTAGAAGAATTTCAAGTATGTGCAGAAAGAAGCACTAACCATTGAATAACACATCAATAACTATCTCTTAATTATAATTGTTGATTAACCAAAAGTCTCCAAATTAACTTATAAAGCCTAGTCTTACTTTCTGACTTATTTGCACAATGAATATTTTCTATTCTTGAAGCATAGTAAGAATAGTAATTCAACAGAGTTGCAACTTAATGATCAAAGATCACTGTCTTTGGATGTTCACATGGAGGAATAAAAATAAGGTTCTATAACAAGGGAGGTCAGATAGCTTATCACTCAAACCAGAACAATTTTGACAATGAAGGTTGTTTGGCAAGAAAAGAGAAGAGGGTAAGATGTATAGTAAACCCAATAGAATGGTGGGAATATTGGTATAAACTAGGCTTGTTCCAGATAAACCAAGACCATGGACTTCTGAGCTATACCCTGAATGAGCACAAGCTGCAGGACAAAGCTGACACAGAACCTTGACTGAGCTTGAGTCTCAAAGATATACATAGAGTACTTCTCTAACAAATACAGTTTCATCCTGCTCCAAATTTAAAAGATTAAATGCAGTGTTTAAAGACCATTAGTTAGGAGCTATGAGATTAAAACTCTTGATTCCTATAATCAAGAGAAATCCAAGTATAAAAGACTTGTTCCAGATTATTTTCACTAAGGAAAGAAATGCCTGATATTTCCCTTCTGAGTTTATATGTGGGAATTTACACAGAAAGTACAAAAGGAATCAGGACTCTGGATTTTATTAGAAAGTGGTTGGCAAAGATCTACAAATTCAATACATTTTTGAACAAAATTCCAATGACATTTGTCATAGAAATAGAAATAAAAATTATAAAATTTGTATGAAACCACAAAAGACCCTGAAAAGCCAGAACAATCTTGAGCAAAAAGAACAAAGGTGGAGATATCACACTATCTGATTTCAAAATCTACTATGAAGCTATAGTAATCAAAGCAACATGGTACTGGCATAAAAACATACACATAGACTAGCAGAACAGAATAGACAGCCCAGAAATAAATTAATGCATTTATGGTCAATTAGATTAGTATTTAACAAAAATGCCAAGAATACACAAAGGGCAGTTTCTTTAGTAAGATTTTTTTTTTTGAAAACTGGATGTCCACATGCAGAAGAATAAAATTAGATCCTCATCTCATATCATATACAAAAATTAACTAAAAAGAAATTAAAGACCCAAATTTAAGATCTGAAACTATAAAACTGCTAGAAGAATGCATAGGAAACCTCTATAACGTTGGTCTGGGCAATATTTTTTTGAGGGGGTATGACCTTAAAAAGCAAAGGTAACAAAAGTAAAAATAGACAAATGAGATTGCATCAAGTCAAAAACTTTGTGCATAGCAAAGGAAACAATCGCCAGGAATATGATGATATATTTGCATCTGATAATGGATTAATATTCAAAATATATAAAGAACTCAAACAACTTCATAACCAAAAAACAGATAACCCAATTAAAATGGACAAAAGACCTGAATAGACATTTCTCAAAAGAAAACATACAAATGGCCAATAGGTATATGAAAAGGTGCTCAGTATCACTTACCACCAAAGATATGTAAATTCAAAGTCACAATGAGACATTATCTCATGTCTGTTAAAGTGACTATTATCAAAAAGCCTAAAAACAATAAATGTTGGCAATGATGTAGAAAAAAAGGGAACCCTTATACATTGTTGTGAGAATGTAAATTGGTACAACCATATGGAAAACAATAAGAAGTCTTCTCAAAAAATTAAAAATAGAACTACCATATGATCCAGCAATCCCACTTGTGTGTATATATCCTAAGTAAATCAAATCAGTGTGTTAAAGAGCTATCTGCATTCTCATGTTTGTTGCAGCACTATTCACAATAGCCAAGATATAGAATCAACCTAAGTGTCCATCAGTGGATGTATGCATGAGGAAAATGTGTTATATGCACACAACAAAATATTATTTGCCTTAAAAAAGATAGTTATGTAATTTTCAACAACGTGGATATTACATAAAATAAGCCAGGCACAGAAAGACAAATACTACATGATCCATTGTATATGTAAAATCTATAAAGGTCAACCTCATAGAAGCAGAGAGTAAAATAGTGGTTGGCAGAGGCTGGGGGTGAAGGGACTAGGGAGATGTTGAACCAAGAACAAAATTTTAGGTAGACTGGAGAAATAAGTTTAAGAGATGTACTGCACATAAGAGTGAAGACTATAGTTAACAACAATATAAGAATACTGCATACATGAAAACTACTAAGAAAGTAGATTTTAAACGTTCTCATAACAAAAAACGTATTACAAATCATTTAGCTAATCCAGTCAGTCTACAATCAATGTATACATATATTGAACAATCATGTTATACACCATAAATATGTACCATTTTGTCCATTTTTTTTTTAAGAAAAAGGAAATGAAAAAAGAAAATAGTTAACAGGGAGTTTCACTTTTGCCAGTACTTGTGTCAGGAACGTAATTCTTGGTGATATTCAGAGAAAGTAGCTAAGAGAGAGTAGCAGGTAGGTAGAATGGGTTTAAGTCTGAAAGAGTTCCAGCGTATTGAAAATTGGTGATCTGGAGTGGGAACCACAGTAGGAAAATGGAAACTAAAAGATTACTAACGCAGGGAAGAAATGGTGCAAGAAGAGGTTACTTGCTAGTTAAGAGATTTCAGTCATAAATATAGGACATAGATAGCAAAAATGGAAATTGATACTAAGTGACAAAGTATGTGGCTCATAGTTTTCCTGTCTCATCCGAGATCAGGTTGTCTAAAGGTAGAGATACAGAGGGATATAGGCACTTATAGTTGAAGGGCAATAGAGTAGGAAGTAAGGTAATTTCTTGACATAGGTTTATGTGATCAGGCTTTCCAGCTATTTGGAAACTCAATTTCCTAACACCCTTTCCTCTTGAAAATGTACAACTCATCAAGAGTTATATCATTCCCCAATTTTGATTTAAACTTGAAATAATAATATTAAAAAGTGAGTTCTTGAAACTGTGTTCCCTATCCACCTGCCTCTGCTCAGTTTGCTAAAAAGAGGACAAAAGAGGGCAAATGAACATGCCTTCCCATGGCCCTCTGGGACTGGCCTCTTTTTGGAAGACCATCAGAGAGCTGAACTCGGTGATGTCACATCCCTAAAGCCTTTTAAATAAAAATTTCATGATTCTTTTCTTTCTTCCACGTGCATTCCTGAATTTGTTACAGATGGAGATTTACTCAGATCGAATCAGATTTGGTATTCCTGACGGACTTAGGCTGACACTGCTTTCGCCTCATCTACCTAGAAGCCATAGTTTGGAAGTTCTGGTTTGCTTAGGAAAAAGAGCTTTTACCCATTAAAGAAAAACAGTAAGTCCACCGTCCCAGTAAGACTTGACCTTTGTATTATCATCATGAAGAGCAATAGCAAAATCCATTCTTTAATCTTAGTTATGAAAAAATTTTGACACTCTATTGCAGTCCTGCCAAACAGAAACAGGCTTGTCTTTGAAAAGTCCCTAGCAGAAACAGTCCCTAGCAGAAACAGACTTGCCTTTGAAGAAAGGCATGTTAATAGTAAATAAAACTAGAAATGTTATTTGATACCATATGAATTCCATTTAATATCCTTAGTAAGTGTTTTTGAATTTTGCTATTCTGGTCATATAAAGAAACCAATCAAAATGTTTGGGTTATTTGCTATTTTTGATGTAGCGTTTACTTGTGTTTTTTCATTTTACAAAATTAGTATTTGTTATTATAAAAAATTAATAACAGTGATGGGCGTGGTGGCTCAGCCTGCAATCCCAGCACTTTGGGAGGCCGAGGAGAGAGAATTGCCTGAGTCCAGGGGTTCGAGACCAGCCTGAGCAACATAGTGAGACCGCATCTCTACAATTAAAAAAAAAAAAAAATTAGCCAGGTGTGGAAGTGTGTGCCTGTAATTCCAACTACTTGGAAGGCTGAGGTGGAAGGATGGCCTGAGCCCAGCAGGTCGAGGCTACAGTGGTTGGGAGCTTGCCACTGCACTCAAGCCTGGGCGACAGAGTGAGACTCCAATTCAAAAAAAAAATGGGGGGGAAGTTAAAAAAAAATTAACAACAGAGATAAATAAGAAAATTAAAATTTACCAGAAGTTCTATCCCAGAAATTTCCATCAGTATAATTTTGAGGAGTGTCATTTTGAATACCCTTTGTTTATAAGCATATAAATTAACCTTACAAAACTAGGATTATTGAATACTAACTTTTAAAAATAAAAATATATATTGCATTTTTTTCATAACATATTTTCAATGCTTTCTTTATTCCTATATTGTCCTGGAAAAGTTTGTTACAGATGATGAATGATAGATATATATATATACCCTTGCTTACCTCCAAAATTCCACTAAGATAAGAGTGAAGAGGTTTTTTTTAAAAAAAGCAGTTAGAAAACTACAAGATCAAAAATAGCTGGGAAAGAGGCAAATGCAGCAAACTTTTGGAAGCTGAAAACAGATGGGTGAATGGTAACTGATTCAGCAAATACCAAAAAGTTGAATCCTGTGTGGCAATGGGGAATCCCAAACAGTCGCAGGAACTGACAGTGTCAGGGACCTCCGAACAGAAGTGAGGAGAGAAGGAAAGCAAGAGACTGTGTCAAAGTCTGTTATGCCTCTGCTCTTGAACTCCTTCCTCCCTTACTCCAATACTTGTCTTTTTCTTACTTGAGCTTGATACTTGGAAAGAAAATATTAGAGGGTCTAATCCCGGTCCTTCACGAAGGAGCCAGGAAAACAGATGTAGACGGAGAGCATGTCAAAGTGAATATGAAGATTAAGTGTCAGTTTATAATCCAAGAATTATCTGCCAACTGAGGAAATTCTCTAAAGAAGAAAAACAGAAAACAAGACATGAAAAGAGTAACTTAGAGGAAACAGACTTACAAGGACAAAAGTACTTTTTCTCAACTTTTATTCTGAAAAGTCAGCCTTGAAGAAGAGATAAATGAATAGTACTGTGAGCATTTTGCCACATTGATGGGCTCTGTCTCTCTCAAATGCTGAATCATGAAACTCTTCCTAAATGATTCAGCATTTATCTCCTAAGGACAAGAGCTTCTCTATGCTCTATATAATGTCATTTTCACATCTAATACAATTAGTAATTGTATATTATCATTTACTTTTCATATTTAATTGTCCCACAAATAATTTTTATTGATGCTTTATGTTTATTATATGATATGATCAGATTTTATGAATTGCATTTTCTATTTGTGTCTTTCTAGATCCTTTAATATAGAGCAGTCCCTCTGTCTTCTGTTTTTCATGACATTTAGTATTTTGAGGAGTCAGGCCAATTGTCTTATAGATATAATACCCTTGTATTCTGAACTTGAGTGACTTTTGAAATAATGTCATTTAATTTATTTCCATATTTCTTGTGTTTTCTGAATATAGGTCTTTTCAGTAGATGATGCTATTTACTATTCTGATTACATTGCATTAGAAGGACATATAAATTCAGATTGGCCTATCCTTAGAAATAATTATTGATGTTAAACTCAATCACTAGGTTAAAGAGGTAAGCACCAGATCTAATATGTGAAACATTAAGTAAAGAAACTATCATTAACATCATTAGAAAGATAAGAGAAGATTTTGAAACTGTTAAGGAGAGAATACTTTTATAAACACTAAAGATTATTGATAATTTGATAATAACTCTTGAGAATAAATGTGTAATAGCAGACATCTAAAAGTCAGTAGGAAGTGTGGGAAATAAAGTTAAGGTGATCGCCTGGACTGCAGGGGGAAAGAAGTTGAGTGGGTGAACAAGAGACAATACAAGTTAGATAAAGAATCCAAAAGATCTAATGGATGACTAAAAGGACTTCCAAAGTCAGTAGAAAAAAAAATAGAGGAGATAAAATTATTAACAAAATAATTAAAAACAATTTCCCTGAGTTGAAAACTGTGCTTCCTGATGGAAAATGTCACTAAGGACCCAGCATATTACATATCGATTTTCCTCTACATTTGATCAATTAACCTGTTTTCTCTTAAACCACATGATTGTATTTATTGTGTCAATATAATATATGTTAATGCTTAACAGCACATGTTCTTCATCATTCTTCTTATTAAAATTATTTATTTTTATTTATTTTTGTCTCATCACAAAGTATCATTTTGCAAAATATGTCCTTCCCCAAAGTCTATGTATATTTTTATTAGAGTTGCATATATGTATATATCAATCCTTTATCTTTAGAATTTTGAGTTTTCCCATCCAGAGTCATTTTTGTATTACATGCAAACAAGCCATCTTTTATATTCTGTGCTATTTTTAATTGACTGGTTTATTGATAAATTATCCAATTTTTGTCACGTTGATTTATAGGCATTTTGTAAAATTTTTGCTGTTATAATTAGTATCACATTTGGAAGAGATCTAAATGTATAAACAACCCTGTTGGTTGGTAGCTCCTTGAGCAAACTAGCATTAAATTTACCCTGTCTAAACCAAAGTGCACATCTAGTCTACACTGGTATTGAGGTTTCAGGTAGCTCCTGACTGAGGTGCTTCTGCAGTAGTTTCCAGGCAGAGATAATTTGCAGCCTGGTTTTGTTAATGTCAAGCATTTCACAATTGGTTTAGAGTTTGTACTGCAAAAGTAACCACTGACATAAGACAATTTCCCTGTTAAAGAACAACCAAAAGATGCCCTGAACTTTTCTACCATTTAACTTCACTTTCCAGGACAGATCTCCAGGTGAGCCTTGGACCCACTCGGATTTCCCTCCTTTCCTCAGTTGTAGCTCTTAAGAATAGCCCATAGAATGTGCAGGCAATGCAACACCCTAAGATAGAGGGACTGACTAGAACAGCCTGAGCTCTATTACAAGCAGGATGTCCTTTGTTGCTTTAGCCCAGTGTGTCATATGACACCAAGGTATAAAACCCAGTATTGGTTGCTTTTGTAGATCCCTCAGCAGTGGTGCAAATTCCCCTGGGGAAGCTTTCCTAAGCCTTGGAGGAGCGAGTGGTAATAAATCCTAGGCTTCTGTTGTCCTTTGCTGCCTATCCGTAAGTAATAAACCATCTTTATGTAACTTGTGTTCATGGATGTTTTGTCCACCAAAATCAAACAAGCTGGTAACCAGTGCATAACTGACATGCTTCACAACTTGCTTAGCACAGGAAACCATAGCTCTACACAGTCATGTCTTCTGTTTTGCTCTCATGCTGTGCAACCCTTTGAAGCAAAGTGGTGTAGTATGTCCAAAAAATAAAACTTTATCATTTAATATCTATTATTAAAACAATTGAATTTGATATCACTACACTTTATTCGTTTTTTCATTGTAAGGCTTCCTTGGTTATATATAGCTTTGGTATGGTAGCTTTATTTTAACAAATAAAAATATACTGAAAAAGTACTTAGCGAAAACAATATCAAGTAAAATTCTCACTGGCCCCAGATTATAACACTCCTAATTGTCTCTTTTTCCTTGAAAATTTCAAAAAGGGGAACATTTAGCTTATTGTCTTGCTTTCTTCTTACACTTGGGAACTAAAAGACCCTAAACTTTGATTATATCACTTGGTCTCTTTGTTCAAATATCTCTATGGCTAATATACACAGAGGGATACTAGGTTTCTGAAGCCCTAAATTTTCTTTTTCATAGATCCTTAATGTACAGATGTATTAAGTTTTACTGGATAAAGTTTCTGAGTAAATAATTTCCACTTTCTGCAAGATAGTCCTGGCAGGAAGTCTATTTTGTATGGATATCTTAATCATAATCTTCTTTCCAATATTCTCTATAAAATTGATCTATTTAAGCTTTCTGTTTCTGCCTGGATCAATTTCGGTAAATAATAATTTTTCTTAGAAAACCGTTTATTTCCTTTAGGTCTTCATAAGTGTTGCAATACAGTTGCATACAACATTTTAATGAACAACTAAATATATAACTTCCGTAGCTATGACTATGTCTCCTTTCTTATTATGAATAGTCAATATTTTGTGTATTTTTTGTTTTGTTAGACATGGAATCTAAACATGGAGGACTCCCTTGTCAGAGAAGAAATCCCAGGATCAGACCACTTTGACGTCAGAGGAAATTGAGACATCTACAAACTTTGCAGGATGAACAAGAATTCTCTACACTGCCAACTTGTTATTCATATGGCACAATACAAAAAGATGTTCACAGACATCTTTCTCTCATATTCCTACGTAAGGAAAATGAGGCAGAGAAAAGCAGGAATACAGCCCATCAACTACTTAATGAAAATAATGATGCATAAGGATATTGCTTTACAGAAAGGCATTGTGACCATTCAGAAATACAACGGACTCAAGATTTTTTCCTTGAAAAATATCCTTTATGTTCATATATGTTTTTGAAAAATTAAGCAAAATAAAATAAATATGACTAATATTTGGCTATATAGACTAAGTATGTCTGTAACTCTAAGTATGTGCCTAAAGTCCATAAACATTGAAAACTGATACATTCAACCAAACATGGTTCCAGATGCTTTTCTGTCTCATCCCTATGATTCCCTGGTAGGCAAGTACTAAGAGAAGGAACAAATGGTTCCCAGGCTCCTACAGGCCAGGCAGGTAACTATCTAAATAACTGTCACTATTACAGACACAGAATGTCTGAATAAAAAGGAAAGAGAAAAAAAAGACGGAGAAAAGGAAAAGAGAAAGAAAGTGAACAAAAATATTTAAGATTTGGTAGGAGAATGAGATCAACATGAAATACAGAAAAAATTAAATTATAAAATATTACTATATGCAATTTATTGGCAACTAAGTTAGAAAAGTAAAGGAAAATAATAATTCATTAGAAAAACATATTTCTAAAACAGACTAAAAATGAAACAAGAAAATTTTTAAAAATTACCATAGAATGTTTATAAATAAAATATAGGCCGGGCTCGGTGGCTCAGTCTGTAATTCCAGCACTTTGGGAGGCCGAGGTGAGTGGATTGCCTGAATCTGTGGGTTCAAGACCAACCCGGGCAACTTGACAAGACCTTGTCTCTACAATTAAAAACAAAAAACAGTCAGGCTCGGTGGTTTAGCCTGTAATCCCACGCCTTTGGGAGGCTGAGGTGAATGGATTGCCTGAGACTGCGAGTTCGAGACGCGCCTGGGCAGGCAAGACCTCATCTCTACAATAAATCAAAAAATTAACCGGGCGTGGTAGCGCGCGTCTGTAATTCCGGCCACTCGGAGGGCTGAGGCGGAAGGATCGCCAGAGCCCAGCAGGTGGAGGCTGCGGTGGCCGGGAGCGGCCACTGCACTCCAATCTGGGCGACAGAGTGAGACTCCAATTCAAACAAACAAACAAAACAAACAAACAAAAAACATTCGCCGGGTGTGGTAGTGCACAGCTGTAGTTCCGGCTACTTGGAAAGCTGAGGCGAAAGGATCTCCAGAGCCCAGCAGGCTGGCATTGCGTTGGCCGTGAGCGTGCCACTGCACTCAAGCATGGGCGATGGAGTGAGACTCCAACTCGAAATAAATAAATAAGTAATAGATATCTATCATGAAACCACAACAAATAAAGGACCTCATAGCTAAGCCCTAGATAACCATTAGTAAATATATAATTCTAATGAAACAGACTATTAAAAAAATGACAATTTTTATTAAATTATTTTATGGGAGCATCGCATTTTAAATTAAAACTTTATGAAAACTGTAAAGATTGCTTTTTTAAAAAAATCTTATTTGCAAATAAATGTGCAGGCATTCCAATTAAAACATTAGCAGAAAGAATCCAGCACAGATCAAAATTATAATAAGCCACAAGCAACAAAATTGCATACTCCAGAAGTGACAGAAAGGTTCCATTTCAAAAATTGAAAAAATACATTTGAAAGCACAAAGGGTCATATCAGTGAAAGTTGAAGGATTTTATAAACTTAACAGACTTTCTTAATAAATTTCTTACAGAAAATGAATTTGCAGGTGAGTCCATTGTTGTAAATATTTTTTTTAAATATGGTTATTTTCTGATTGCTCCTTGAGCTAACATAAAACATCATTTTTGTCACTTAACATATTTGTCAACTTAAATCTTTATTTTGCCACAAATTAATATTTCTTCTTCAGATTTCTTCTGGTTTGCATTTGCCTGGTATATCTGTCTTCATTCTTCTGTTATAAAGCTATGTGTATGCTTATGTGAATTGGTGTGTCTCATAGAAAATATCTGTTGGATTTTTTTGTTTATTTTAAGGAATTCTGAGATTCTCGGTGTATTGATTACTCAGGTAATATATTTACTACTATTCTAGTAGGTCTAATACCTTATTTAATAATTTCCTTTCACTTTCTTAATATCCACTGAATGGATAATATTTTCTTTCACTGCTTTAATATTATACCATCTTTATATCTGCTATGTACCGAATTTTGTTCTCCCAAAATTTATATGTTGAAGCACTAACACTGTATTTGGATGACAGATTCTTTAGAACTATAATTGGACTATGTGATAGTATTTGGAGATAGGGTCTGCAGGAGATAATTAAGCTCTAATTGATAGGACTGTTGGCTTATTAGAAGTTTTCTCTCTCTCTTTCTTTTTCTCTCTCTCCTCATTCTCCCTCTTTCTTCTTTCTCTTCTGTCTCTCTCCCCTCTCTCTCTTCTTTTTTCTTCTCTTTCTATCTCTGTGTCTCTCCCTCCCCACTGCTGTCCCATGCATACACATCAACACACCACACACTGAGAAAGGGCCAAGTGAGGACACAGCAGAAAGAGGGCCTTCCTCAGAACCTGACTGTGCTCACACCCAGATCTCTGACTTCCAGCCTCCAGAACTGTGCAAAAATCAATTTCTGTTGCTCAAACCACCCACATTATGGTATTTTGTTATAGCAGCTTGAACTGACTAATACAATGTTTTTCTCCCACTCCTCCCACACAAGTATATACTTCTCTCAGGAAAAAGTGTTGAATTCTAGTTGGGATAAAAGTGACAAAAGGACATGTCTATAAAACATGTCCCAAGAATCCCCTACTTTTCTGGCATTGTTTCCTGTACTGAGCCCTATGCCAGGTTGGTTACTTTCTAGTGTAGTGATCTTGAACTACTGCCTGTTATTTTTCTAATTTTGTTTGACCTTAAGATGCTATATTTTCCCTAGCATCTGTATTACTATGCCAGGCTGACTCTTGAGTAGAACTCTATCTATGTATTTGGCTAGCTAGGAGGCAGCATATCATGGAGACTCTTTGTCATAGCCTAGGAGCCAAGATGGAGGGATAAGCTGAAAAGAGAAAGACTTTAGGACAGTACTCATGCAGTATACTAAGGTTGAAAGACATCTCATACTCTGGGTTTCTGATGACTCAAACTCAAAAAGGTTTCCTATGTCAATATAGATAACACAAAAGCCTGTCTGTGCTGAGGCAAAATAATCCATCTTAGGCAGCTTGTGGCTTCACTTTTCTATTCTGTAGTTCAGAAAATGGTAAATTCGGTTCACAAACAAAAAATGATAATATATTTTCATGAACTCCATAGTTGGATGCCCCAAAAACTGACAGGTAATACATGTGGGCCTTAGTCTCCCAACTAAAAAGAGAAGAATATAAGTTCATGGAATAGTATGCTTATTCCCATCTGGTATGAGAAACATTGGGTACACAAATGTGAAAGTGTGAAAATACATTTTCTTCAGAGGCCTTTCTACCAAGTACAATAACAGCCCATTATCGTCTTTGAATATTTGTTAAATGGCAATATTTATTCTCAAAAATGATAATTGGAGAGTCAAACTACATGCATGCAAACGGTCTATGAGTAATTGATTAGAAATTTGCAGAAAATTAAATTAGAAATTTAATTACAGAAAACTGTAATTTTGATCTGTTTGGAAATAAACCAAAGTACAAGATTAAAGCTATTTTTGCCTGTAGTAGATTTTTTTTGTCATGCAGTGATTAGTGGGCCTCTATCACATAACTTTACCAATCTATAAAAATGGGAAATTAAATGCAAACAGGTAAGAAGAGAATGACAAAGATTTTTAAAGCATATTTTTCTTTGTTCTCTTTATGAAAATTTTTATGACATTGTGTTTTTTACAAAAATGTTATTTGCAGAAAATATGAACAAGAAAATATAAAAGAGAGAAATGTTCTATTTGCTTCCAGGTATAAGAAAAGTGTCATTCCACTGTGTAGTTTATATGCTCCTAATAAAGAAAAAATTCTTGAGAAATGAAGTGTTGAGAGTGGCTCATAGTCTATAAATGTTACAGATTTTTTTTGTCTGAGTCACTAAAACTAATTTTACTGTACTCGATTTGTCTTAAATTCAGTATTTACCTCCATACTGCATAGGATTCTGAAGTTGAGGAACTCAGCAAATAGCCCCAAATGACTTCTCATTTGTTTACCATGTATAAATGCATGGATACTGTGTACATACCCTTTGGCCACCTTTATGCCATTTAAAACCCAGCTAATAAAGATGGAAAGTGTCAACAGAGGAAGATAATTGCAATGGCACTAAGATTAGTTTTCATTCTTTCTCTTCTTGACAGCGATTACAAGGTTACAAACCTGGGACAAAATCTTTTATTTGTTTTGTTCTGTTTGTTTGTTTGTTTTGTTTTGTTTTGAGTTGGAGTCTCACTCTGTCACCCAGACTAGAGTGCAGTGGCCGCTCCTGGCCACCACAGCCTCGACCTGCTGGGCTCTGGTGATCCTTCCACCTCAACCTTCCAAGTAGCTGGAACTACAGGCGTGCGTTACCACACCTGGCTAATTTTTTGGTGGGTCTCGAGGTGGGTCTCGAACCCGCTGGCTCAGGCAATCCACTCACCTCAGTCTCCCAAGGTGCGGGATTACAGGCTGAGCCACTGAGCCCGGCTGGGACAAGATCTTAATTGGAAGAATGAAGCAAGTGATTATTGAAAGCACCTCTCATATGACACTTGTACTTTGTATATTTCTACAAAGATCTTTGGAATCCTTTAGGAAACCAATCCATTTTGGGAATTAAGGCACATTTTGGGCTGGGAGTTTCTTTTATTTTGGAGAATTGTGGGTTCTGGAAGGCTAAGAAAGACCAAGGCAGGGATCTGGGAGTCAGAATCCAGGCTACTGACAGCTGGTTCTAGACTCAGGGCTGTAGGGTATATTGAACCTTCCAATTAACAAATGCAAATTTACTTAGAAAGATGCCATATAGTCCGTGAAATGAAAAATAAGGAATCCTCATTTCATATGGAATGCAGAAGTTTCTTGGATATAATTTACTTCAATTAAGCAAGGGAGTGAACTGTTGGTATGAATAAGCTGATGCTCTACATTATTTGGTATTTGTCTGTGTGAACTTGAGCTCCAAGCTCAAGTAACACCCAAGCAACTCTGTAACAGACTTTCACCAAGTAACACCTTTTCCTAGGCAATAAAATAGACTGATTATTTTATGCTAAATATTAGTTAAAGTTAAATTTTTTATTTTACATTATCAGTATTTTTTAAGAATTAGGAAGCTATATTTCTAATGCCAATATTGTGATTTTATAGATATTCTGTTTAAATTCGTCAAGAAGTCTGAATATACCATTCAGAATATATTTAAATTGTATTTCAGCAGAGTACTGAACTTACCTTAAAATAAAGTTAATTCAGGGCTCAAATGTAAAGTTATTACTTTTGACACTTATTTTCTTATAAGACAAGAAGCATAAAATTAATTACATCATGCTATGAGAGCCAAAGCTTCAGGTCTAGTAATATTTTAAAGCAAGCATAAAAGATCAAAACAAAGTACATAATATAAGAGTTCAAAGCATGTAATTGAAGAGTTTTTTTTAAGTGGTACCTAAATGTCTGAACAATTTCTGAATTGCTTCAAGCAAATTTTCTTGAAAGAGTAAATCTATTTAAAAGTTGTAAGGTTTTGGAGAAGATGATCGTTCACTCTAATGGAAATTTACCATCTTCCTGATAGTTTGGAATTCTTCTCAGAGATTTGAAAAAAGGAAAAAAGCATCTTGACACGTTGGAAGGCAGGTGATAACTTCCTGGAATGCTCAGAACATAAAAATCAATCCCTAGTTTCAAATCAGGGATCCTGGACTCAGGCCAAAACACAGCAGCAGGGACTACAGAGAGGATTAGGGCAGAGAAAAGTCTAAAAGGCCAAGGCAGCGCGCCTCATTCGTAAGTAGGATTTAGCTAGGGAGACTTCACTACTGAAGAGCAGGGTACTGTTTACTTGGTCTGGTGGATATAAGATCTTACCCAAAGAATATACTGGGGTATTTCCCATTGAGAAAGAATCAAATAAATAAAGGCTCAGCTCAGGCCATCAAACAAAAAGGAAGTTATTTTCCCCACCCGATGATAGAGCCCTATCCCTTTCTTACATATTCACCAGTGGGCATCAGGCAATTCGGCTATCTTCGTCAGTAAGCATTTCTTTACAACCTGAATCTAAGAGCAAATGTTTTCAGCCATTTACCCTTATCTATAATCTCTTTGAACAATATTCCTTTAATGGATTGCACTCACCATATGAATCTTTTAGATAAACATAAGACTGGCTTTCATCTATCCAATTATTCCTAGTTCATTCAATTACTTCAAACTATCTAGAGGCCATACCTGAGGATTCACTCATAAAGAGCCTAACTCTACTCAAAACAGACCTAAAATAAAGTTATAGTTATGAGTGTGCATTCTTTATTCAAAATTGCCCATGCAATTTTCTTCTCTCCCTTATTTATGTTTTTCCTTGACTTAGCATTATCCAAGCCTGGTCAAACAAATAGTTTATATGTAGTGACAATATTTTTACTTCTTAATATCCAACTTAAAAGGGGCATTTATTCGTACAATACAAATATCAATAAAATCATAAGTTTATACAGTCAAATCTATATTTACCCCAACTCCTATTCCCTACTCCTGATTTTGTGTTTGATAAATTTTCCTTATAATTTACAAATAATAAAATTACTTGTTGCTGCTCTTATCAAAGCATTTATTTTCCTGTAGAAAGATTTAAAAGAGAATCCAAAGCAGTTAGTAATAACTAGGATAATCAGATTTGAAGTATGGATATATTGATATTAATGTCAATTTTCATAGGTATTTGTATTAAGGGAATTAGAATGGAAGACTTTTCTTTCTATATAAATTTTCACAACATACATTTATCTAATCCCATATATATTTGGAATCTATGTATGTATAGAAAGAGTAAGAGACCATCATGGCAGAAGCTAGCTAGATATTGGAAAATTTTTCATTATTTATATTTCTTATTGACATTGTTGTTGCTATTGCTATTCATCTGATTTACAACACCAGTAGAAATTCATTCCCATGTTAAGGGAGACATAGCCTACATACATAAACACACAAAAATACTACTAAGAATTAGAAGAACCTTCATAACTTTAATAACAGCCTTCTCTCTACATGTAGAAAATAGGAGAGAAGCAAAGAAAGAGAAAATAGGAGAGAAGCCATGAGATCATGGTCCTTATGACATGTGCAGTACTTGTGGCAAGACATAGTTTTCTTCCTTTCCAATAGGAAGTGGAGGGGTCTTTGCTCTTCTCAGAGCCAAGGAAAAAAGGTTTCAAAAATATCACTCAACAGGACTACAAGCAACAAGACTACAAGACTTATCATATCTACAAGACGGTAGATATGATGGAAAAGCTTCTCGTTCTCCAGGTAGACATATCAGGCAACTTACTTGCTCAAATGCCTTAATAGCAGGGCTAGAAGATCACTGGAGAGCAGTGGCTGTGTTAAAAAAAAAAGAAGCGCTAGTGGACAACCTGCCTGCTTATTCTTTGGCATGTAAAGAACATCTGACATTTTCAAGGTCTAAGTAGGCAGTAATTTGCCACACTGTGAACACAATCAAGAAGACTGCCTGTCATGTAAGAGCATACCAATTGCTAAGAGATCCTGGGACATTCTGCCAGAGTTGAGCTCTATGAGGAAGTCATGGTGAAATAGGTCAAGTCAGACAGTGACCTCCCTCAGGACATGAGTGAACTGTGCAGTGCTTCATGAAGGCTTCAGCATGTGAGCAACTGCTTTCTAGTACCAAAGAATAGCACTCAATATTACACAGAGGGATGGCAACCATGGAACATTATGTAAGTAGCATCACCTTTCCCCCACTCTTCCCATCTCAGCCCTAAAGCTAGAGGAGTTAGGAACTGATACTGGAGGGCAAAATTGTCTTAAGCCAGATAAAGGCTTCTTCAGCCCTGCCTTTCTACCCCTTACCCTCCCAAGAATTGAGGGAGAGTGAAAGAGCATCCTTCCCACCCCAAGTCCCTTAGACTAAGACCTGGGCGGCAATAGTGGGAGAAGAGAAGATGATATTTAAGTAGGAGTGTGGAGGGTGCTTGAATCTAAATGTATGTTAATTGGAAATTGGCAAGAAAAGCTCTCAAGCTGTCAATGATGTTGTTAAGGATGGAGGAAAAGATTTGTTAGAGAAATTTTAAAAATACAACAACTGGGGTAACCCCTTTGGGTCCCCTCCCACTGTGGGAGCTTTTCTGTCCTCTCAATAAATTCTGCTTTCTCATAAAAAAAAAAACAACCAAGAAATATACAAAGAATACTGCTTTATATTAGTGCTCCTGCTCAATATCCTGGTTACATGCATAATATGATCAGGGATGACTCTTGGTGCCACATGTGAGTAAGATACCAGTTTCAGATTTCCCAGTTACATAGAAATATTTAGGTCATAAAAAGCTGATTCAAAATAAAACCTTGCTACAAGAAAACTTAGATAATGCACTTAGGAGACAAATCAAACTTGAGGGAGGGCAGAGTTGATGTGCAATTCTGATACATCTTATTTGATTTCACATTTGATCTTTTCATCAAGTATTTGGTAAAAACTAGCTACTATGGGATAAAAACATGTTAAATAGAAAAATTTAGAGAGTTTATGTAACTCTAATTCTTCCAAAGGCAAGTAATGTTGATGTAGCTGTTTAAAAAGCAATGTAGGCTTAGGCCAGGCCAATAGAGACACTTGTCTCACTGCCTAACAGGAGTTATTGTCCCTCCACAGCCTGAATTGAGTGATCCCTCCCTGGAAAATCACATTTAGGGCAAGCAAACGTAAACAGATTGATTCTATTCAGAAGAGAGTGCCCAGACTTGTGAAGGTTCAACAGGCAACACCATGTATAGAACAGATGAAAAAAACACACGTGTTTAACGTAGGATCAGGGCAGTAGGACAGTCTTGAAAGCTCTTCCATTTATTTGAAGAGTTGTCATAGAGTAGAAAGGATATGCCTGTTCTTTGATGCTCCAAAGAGTAAGAACACAAAAAAAGAAGTTAGTCATGATGCATGCAGGGTAGAGCCTTCATAGTGGTGGTGGCAGTGGGTGTGTGCTAAGTTTCTCATGGCTGGGGTTTCCCAGCAGATGCTCCAGGACCATCTGTCAGAGATGTAGCAGAAAGGCTTGCTGCATGAGATGGGAGAGTCTGATCAACAATCCCCAGGTTTCCTTCTAGTTCTGAATTCGATGTTTCTCATTGGACCACACTCACGGCCTCCCTTCACATTTATCCTCCAGAAACATGGGAAAAAAATCAGTTTTTGATAAATAAAAGATGGAACTTTTTTTGTTAAAACAAAGAGAAAAACCGAAGCAGAACATGATTTTTGGGGTGATCCAAGCTGTCATGGCATTGTTTATATGGCTGTGCTTCTTCACAGATTGTCTTTCTCTTTTATTCTTTGCTCATTGTTTTGCTCTTTTTATTTTTTTATGAAGGAAGGGAAGGAGGAGGGGGAAGAAAGACTGATCTGGAAATCTTGAAGCCTATATAATCACATACACAGAAATCACACTTTGGTACACCACAAAATAGTGTCATTATTTGTATATGAGTATTTGGGGAAGAATTAGTACAATAGCATGTTTTGATTTTTAGATTTTATATTTACTTGTCTATATGTGTATCCATTGCTAAGGACATGTCTAGACCACTTCCAAAGTATAGAGTCTGGAATTTTTCAGTGCAACATGCTTGGTTGAATAAGCTGCAGATACATGCATTTTTCTTTTTAGTATGTAAAAGCCTACAGAGGCCTCCAAACATTTCATTCATGCCTAAATTGGCAGGAATTTTTTCCTTCCTTTTGGCAAATATCCTTCTTACTGAGATTTGTGCAGAACTAATGCCAAACTTACTCAGTGTGGTTAGCTTGTGTTTGTGCAACAAGCTTATCATCCACAATGAACACATGGCTTTTAGGCACAGAAATTAATCAGTGCTGGAGAGACACAGTCCTGGCATGGATTCCAGGCCGCCTGCTTGCATAAGCCTACATTTGGGATCTATTATACAAAGCAGGATCCAGGGTTGCAAAGCACAGAATCCCAATCATAGCTGTCTGCCAGCCTCAAACTTTGCAGAAAATGTCTAACCATTTGAAGGGGAGAAGAGGGAGAAATATGGATGGATAGTTGAAACTGGGTTAGTAATACACCTTTTTCAGAGGGCTCATGTGAGATTCAAATAGAATATTACATGTGAAAGCACTTCAATAATGTATGCCTTGCCTTATTTTTAAAAAGGATTTAAAATAGCTTGCAGTGACATGCAATATGGCAAAAAAAAATTCATCAATTAGAAGATGATGAAGAACAAAAAACACAGAGACATATACAGTAGCCAAGAACGAAGCTAATGCAAGTTGAATATCCTTTTTATTGCTTTACAACAAAATCGCATTTAATCATTTAATCAATTTATGAAAGGACATCTAATTAGTTTCATATGTACCATGTCCATGTGATTAAACTGCTCAAGAGAAGCATAGTTATGACCCAGATAATGATAGTGGGAAGTGTCTTCTGTGGGCCTCCGAAAATAGAACATTCTATTGTAGTGAGCAACAGATCTTTTGCAACAACTTACCAGCATTTTCAGCACCTAACTCTGCCACATCAAAGTCATTCTGGAAGAGTCAGTAACAAACACAAGGTTTGCAGTTCCCTGCTGATTTGTCTTTATCCAAACTGAAAAGCACCAGGAAAAATGAATCCGTTGCTGTTAAAATGCTCTGTAAATTGCAAAGCAGTAAGCAAATACAAGGTATAATAATTTCTACAGTCATCATGACTTTGGAAGCCCAATGGTGAATTTGAGCCTTAAGGTAGTCACTAGTAAGAAAGCTAAAATACTGACAGGGAAGATTATAGAAAATGTTTCTGTTTTGCTGGGAAATAATTTTCTTCTCAAATGGGTAAGATTCTTCCACAGTACTATCTAGTTTGGGAGTGAATTACTGATTTATAATCTCTGAGGTAATGACTTTCAGAACCTCTGGATTCCCTGTCTGTCCAAAGCAGATTCTCATGGTAAAGGGAGATGGTTTATTCATGGAACAAAAGCAGAAAATGGAAAATCTAAATTATTGAAAATTTAAAATGCTATCTATATATATAAAGGCAAGTGTATGTGATATTTTCAAAAGCACCAGGAATTCAAACAAAATACAGATATTTTTAGCTCTGTAAAGACCTAAAAACAGACTTTTGCTACCAGGGTTCTTTGATACAGATTTCTATGAGAATGTTCTTTATTACGTTGAGGTTAACACAAAATACATCTTCCTAACTCCTGTGTCTTCCCTCTCTAAAAATACTATTTTACTCTCATATTTATTAGGGTCAGAAGATAAGGGTTTTGTTTGGTAGGTTGAGTGTTTTGTTTGTTTTTGTTTGCTTTCAGTTCTTTATCTAAATTTAAAACTCTTTGAAGTCACTTTTGTGTTTTGTTTGTTTGTTGGCAACCATTACTATTTACTCTAATTTTCTTAAACTAAATTGAATTACTGTGAAGAGAGAGAAATTCAGTGAAGAGATGAAGAGACTCTTGATTCACCAGAAGGCTTCTATGAAAGGGAGCCCTAGAATCTACTTCCAAAATGCTTTCAGAACTGGCTAGAACAAGGTCCTTCCGGCCTCTGCGTGACCCTTCCCTAAAATGACTTTCTTTAGAAAATAAAACGATTTCTTGATTTCTGAATAGGCAGAGAAACAAAAATGCTTCTTAAATTATTTATTAATTATTTTTCAGTCTCTACTGTGAACTCGGCACTAACCATAAACCACAATTTCTTGTCATCATAAAAAATAATGATAATATTAAAAATAATAAAAACATTTTAGACAGTCTACTCAGCCAAGCTCCATACAAGGTTCTTCGTGTGTATCACCTCATGTTATCATCAGCAGCCCTATGAAACAGTCACCGCTATTATTTCCACTTAACAGGTAAAACATTAATGCACAGAGAGATGCAATAATTTTCCCAAGGTCACAAAGCTAGTTAGCTGCAAAGTTACAATACAGGCTTTCAACTACAACAATATAGAGGCTTACAGATTAGATTCCTGGTATAAACTCAGAAATAGAACATGAAGAAACATAGAGCATTCCAGCATTTTGAGGCAGGACAGCAATTTCAGTGTAAAAAATATTTCAGGGCATCTAAGAGAACATAAAGATTTAATCTGGTAAAGCAGCAGTGAAGAAGAGGAAGGGTATTCCAGAGAGAGCAAACAGCACATTGCTACCGTGCCTATGGACTAGATCTCAATTCAGCATAAGATACAGTAGAAAAAGTAGTCATGTGAGAAAGAAAGAAGCTACACATTTCACTGCCTATAAAGAAATGTAATGCATTGTCAACACAATCGTTGGAAACAAACCATAAGTCCATTAGTGAGAAAAAAAGAGGACGTCTGATTATACTGAGGTCTGGAGGCATGAATTATATTTAACTATTGTTCTCTTCTTTGATGTATATTACACATTTTTTTTTACTCTCCAGAGGGTTTAAAGTGCTTCAAGGACTTGCTCACCTCGACAAGCTTATCCTCCAGCTTTATTTAGTAGTCTTATCCACTGACACTTGAAATATTGTTCTAATTAAAACATTGGCTCTTTAGGGGTGCTGTGAAATTTCTCCTGGAAATGTGCCCTCTTGTCTTTCTCATCGTGAAACGAGAAGAAAGGTTGAAGGACTCATCAGCTTAGGAATCTTTTTTAAGCCTTTAGCAATTCATACCATAATCTTTCCCATAAATGATTGTCAGATCTAGGGTTAGAAATCACCATGCTAGACCTAAAGGTTGGCTTTTCCAACATTTTTATGCTTTTCAAAATTTCCACAAGACGATACATGCTGAAGGATCAGTGAGCTAAACAGCTTGGACACCCACTGCTGCCACACAGGCGTGTGAAATGCCTCCATCTGACTCAGAATTAGACATGTAAAATTGTCATCCAGCTCAGGGTTAGAGCTTGGCATTAAAAGTATTTATAACGTGTGTAAGCAGGAGCTGTAGGCTTGGAAAATCACTGCTGGAAAACTGGAATTCTTAAAAGGAATTTCAGTAAGCTAAAAGGGCTCTGGAAAAAAATATGTAAACAGGGAGGAAATAGTCCATCTACTGGGATGTTTCCAAATTATCTAAATAGAGTAGTAATATCTATATTACTCAAGAGTAAATAATACCTTACATCCTATTGACACTGGGAAATAATCCTATAGTTTAATCTCCTCCCATTTTACACAGATGAAACACTATTCTTAATTTTTCTCTAATCAGTTGCCTATTGACATACACACAGATTGCTATTCATTTAAGAAATACTTATAATACAACTACCATGAAACAGAAAAGCAGCTAAAAAGTTTGTGAACAATTTTGGGGGGAAAAAACATGGTTTATAAAAACTAAACAACCCTGTGAAGAACTTGGGGTGGGACAGATATTGGTGTATTAAAGAACACTGAAAGGAGTTCCATGTCACTGTTGCTTCCTGAATATGGAAAACGTTGTCATAAAATAATGTCACTGAAGAGGCTGAACCAGATCTGAAGAACTGGATTTCTGTGGTTCCCCTTACCTCCATGCATGTAACTAACGAAACAAAATACAACTTGTTAATTAGGATAGAAACTTTTAGAGATTTTTTTTAAGCTAAAAAATGGTAAGCCCCATCAAAATTCTGTTTATTATATATATATATATATATATATATATATATATATATTTTTTTTTTTTTTTTTTTTTTTTTTTTTTTAGGGTTGAAGTCTCACTCTGTTGCCCAGACTGGAGTAGAGTGGCTCGACCTGCTGGGCTCTGGCGATCCTTCCGCCTCAGCCTTCCAAGTAGCCGGAATTACAGGCACGCGCTACCACACCCGGCTGATTTTTTTATTTATTGTAGAGATGAGGTCTCACTGCCCAGGCGGGTCTCGAACCCGCGGGCTCAGGCAATCCACTCACCTCAGCCTCCCAAAGGCGCGGGATTACAGGCTGAGCCACCGAGCCCGGTTTAATATATATTTTTAACAAATTACATTTCGGATTTGGATTTATCCATGGGATTAATTTTTATAGATTTGGAAAGAAATACAGTCAGCTTTGCAATGTAATATGCTGGGAGAGGTGGCTTTTCTTCTTGTGGTGAGTTGCATCCTATCACTAGGTTTTTCAATTCAGTATTTGAAGAACAACATATGGTGGCTAATTTATTTTTCTTCTTTGGTCAAATTTTTATTTGGTCAGATTAGGTAATTTCAAATAAAATATTCAAATAAAAATTTCATTTAGTCTCTATCTGTGGTGGGTTTGTACCATCACCTAAGCCGAGTTGGAATTAAATTTCCTGGGTTCTCTCTTTCTCTATGGTCCTGGACCAGAGTCAGTCAGTGCAGAACATCATTGCAACTGCAGCCCACATATGTTGCCACTGATCTGTTGACTACTCTTGATAGCTGGGCACAGATATCTCAGTTGATCAGGTCTCCTCCTTCAACTACTACCTCTATAATTTCATGAAACAAAGGAAAATTTTACAACAAAATTGGGAAAGATATAGTTTCCAGGGCCTTTAAATCAGATAATTTCAATTTTATGGGAAATGAATTAAGTATCTTTATTGTTCTCCTCTTGAAACACTCGATATCTTCTTTGACCAAGGGACCAGCACTTAGCAGTTATTGACATATGTGGCTTAGTAGCCATAAGAATTCAGAAATAGAACCTAAATTCTGACATATGACTCCCAATATCAAGAGTTTACATAAAATGCTAGTCATGAGTCAAGGAATCAATTCCTGAAGTAGACCTCATGTCATATGCTGTGAGAATCAGGAGAGGCCTGGGTCACTGGGCATGGTGATGAAGCTCCAAGAAGTTGCAGGAAGAAACACACTGGGAAGGTGGTCCTAAAATATACCACCTATGAAGAGACTTCAAGGATACTGAAGCTCTTCAAAGACTCAGGTGCCTGCTGTGAACTACATGGAATGTAGCAGGTGGCAGGAATCCTAAGAGATGCTAAGGCTGGCGAAGGCGGTGGATCCTAAGATATTAACATTCAGAGCAAAGGGTTCTAACAGGTTTAAACAAAGAACACTGCTAATCATGATTTTCTCTACTGCTTGAGTATAATCGAAGTAGTTTGGTTTTATGTGGCTGGTACTGGATATAATGTGACTCTGAAAATTGAAATTAACTATTATTATAATATATGTCTTCCTGAGAGAAAGTACCCACACTAGGTGAGTTTATCTTCTGGACCAAGTGAAAAGCTGGCAAAAGTTATGACTGTTTGCACTTTTAAGAGTCAATAAAGTAGACTTATATGCTATATTCCTATAATTTTTTAGATTTCTTATACTTAAAACTCCCTATTTCTGCAGAGACATTAAAGCCTGGAATATTAATGTAGCCAGTGTGTTGTCAGTGTTTCCTTGTCTCTGGAGATCCAAATAATTCATTTCTCCCAATTTTCTTTGTTCTGCTTCTAGAAATTCTATTGTTTGGATGTCTTATCTTTAGTCTATATATGTCTTATTTTTTTTCTTTCCCATTTTTCTTCTCTTTGTCTTATGTTCCATTCTGTTGGAAAGTTTCACATCTAAAATTTATAAATAGTCTATTGAATATTAAATATCTTCCATTGCATTTTTTTCCTTTTTTTTTTTTTTTGAGAAGGCAAGATTTATTGAGAGGTCAGAAAAGCTTTCACAGTGGAAGGGGACCAGAAGGGATTGCCTTGCATTTTTATTTTTCTAAAGTTTGTTTTTGTTAAGCAAATTATTTGGTGAGCTGTCTGCTATGGTCCCCACTAGCCCTATGTAAGCTCCTGGGCACTCAAATGTGATGGAACCAAATTCAGAGGCAGTGTAAGTATAAGTACACACCAGTTTTGAAGACTCAGTGTAAACAAAGTCTTTGAATTTCCTTTTATTTAACATTGTGTTTCTGTTCCGTGAATCTAATAATTTTTACTTTTATTCATTCTTTCTGAGTACCTGAGGTGGATTTGTGTTGTCATCTAAGCTGAGATGGAACTATGTTTTTCAGATTCCCTTTCCCTCAATTGTCCTGGGACAGAGTTGATCAGTACAGGGCATTGGGTACAACTGAAGCACATATATTACACTGATCTGCTGGCTGCACTTGGTAGCTGAGCCACAGTGGCTCCAGTTTCTGTCAGGTCTCCTCCTTCAAACTGCCTAGGTCCTGGGCCTGGTACAACTCTGCAAAAGGCAAAAGGGGCCAACTTTTCTGCAGGTAATGGGTCACTGAAGTAGAAGGTAATTTGAGTCAAATGTAAGTTTCACATTATCTTCATAAGATCCAATTTATTCTCTTTTTTTCCTTTATTTCAATAGCTTTAGGGAGTACAATAGTTGTGGGTTACACAGTCGCATTGTATAGTGGTAAAAAGGTCTGAGTTTTAAGTACATCCACCACAACCAACTGTGCACATTGTACCTGACAGGTGATTTTTCATTCCTTCGTTCATTCTCATCTTCCTTCTCTGAGTCTCCAATGTCTATTTTATCATTCTCTATGCTTTTGCAGATCTTTAGCTTGACTCTCACTTATAAGTGAGGATATGCAGTATTTGACTTTCTGTTCTTGTTCACTTAGACTGATATTTCCCAAATCCATCCAAGTTGCTGCAAAATACATTATTACATTCTTTTTGTTGGTTGAATAGCATTCCATAGTGTTCATATTCCACAATTCCATCATCCACTGATCAGTTGCTGGGCATTTAGGTTGATTCCACATTGTTGCAGTGCAAATTGTACTGCAATGAACATGCAGAAATTTTGTATAATAACCTCAGTTCCTTTGGATAGATACCTAGTAGTGGGATTGATGGATCAAATGGTAGATCTACTTTGAGTTCTTTGAGAAATTTCCCTAATGATCTCCACAGAAGTTGTACTATTTCACACTCCCCTCTCCCACAATGTATAAGTGTTCCCTTTTCCCCACATCTGCACCAGCATTTATTATTTTTGATTTATTAATAATATCCATTCTGACTGGTGTAAGGTGGTATCTCATTGTGACTTTATTTGTATTTCCCTGACGATAAATGATATTGAGCATTTTTTTCATATGTTTCTTGGTCATTTGTATATTTTATGTGAAGAAATCTCCATTTATGTTGTTTGCCTACTTTTTAATGGTGTTATTTATTTTTCTTGTTGATTTGTTTGAGTTCTTCATAAAGTCTGGATATTAGTCCTTTGTCAGACATAGAATTTGCAAATATATTTTCCCTTTCTGTAGGTTGCCCATTTGCTCTGCTGATTATTTCTTTGCCATGCACAAGTTTTTTAGTTTAATTCTCACTTACTTATTTTTGTTTTTGTTGCATTTGCTTTTGGGGTTTTAGCAATATTTGCCTAGACCAATGTCGAGAAGAGTTTTTTCTAGGTTTTCTTCCAGGATTGTTATGGTTTCAGGTCTGACATTTAAGTCTTTAATAAATCTTGAATTAATTTTTTTATTTGAGGAGACAGAGAGATCAAGTAACTCAATTTTCCCAGCACTATCTGTTGAATAGGGTGTTCTTCCCTTCCAGCGCATGTTTTTGTCTGGTTGACCAAAGGTCAGTTGGTTGTAGGTATTTGGGGTTATTTCTAGATTATTTATTCTGTTCCATTGGTTCATGTGTTTGCTCTTGTTCCACCACCATGCTGTTTTGATTACTACAGCCTTGTAGTACAATTTGAAGTCAGGCAATGAGATGTCTCCAGCTTTGTTACTTTTGCTTAGGATTGATTTGCCTATTCTGGCTCTTTTTTTATTCCATATGAATTTTAGGATTGTTTTTTCTAATTCTGCAAAAAATGATGTTGGTAGTTTCATAAGGATTATATTGAATCTGTAGATTACTTTGGGTAATATGGTCATTTTTAACAGTGTTGATTCTTCCAATCCTGTTGGGAGCCAACATCTATAGCTACATGGCTGAGGTCTGTAAGGGCCCATCTGGAGGATCGCCTCTGACATAGGATATCAGTTATACCTATAATATTGGTGTGTGATTAGTGACCAGTGTGTATACATGGCAGTAAAACTTATAAGTAAATATCAATACGCCTGATGAAAAGTGCATAGCAGAATTATTTTTCTCTGTCTTTCTAAGTTTTACTTCTTTCTAGATATTTTTTAACTTCTATTTCCTGGTAGACTGGTTAGTTAGCTCTTGTTCCCAAAGGCAGTTTCTCCTAGATTAAGATTAAAACTAAATTACCATGATAGTTTTGTCACCCTGCTCCTAGCCAGGCAGACGTTT
>NW_007055575.1:0-17864 GCF_000164805.1 Carlito syrichta | reverse complement strand
GAAACTCATATGAATTATTAGTAAAGTTGGGTAGTTAAGAATAAGTTTAACTGAGTTATAAGGCATTACGTTAAATCGTAATAGGATGATAGTATAACTAACAGCTAAGTCATTTAAGTAAACTTATAGATTATAGTATAGTGTTAAGTTGATAATATTAATCGTTAAAAATATTGGGAGTCAGTGAACTTGGATTGAACCTAGAGTTAGCTTAGAAAAGTTTTTTGTATTAATCAGGGTATAGAACAAAGAGTATAATATGAATGATTTATTGAACACTATGGAAGACATTTTGAACAATTGAAATTGTGCACCTGTGACCTTGATGTGAGTTTTGTGAAGCATGCCAGGCATCATGGAGTTCGAATTGTTTGCTCAAAACTTACAAGTCTCGTGATGGTCTTGTGATGCATGGTTTGTAAAGCACGGAACTAGTACGCCCCTAGCAAGTGATTATCACACTGCTGGAGGGTATAGAAAATGGTATATAAGTTGGAAAACGTTTGAATAAAATTGGCTTCAGTCCTGATCAGACTGTTCCCAGAAGAGCTGCCTCCGAGTGGTCTTCTCGCCATCTCCTGATTCTCCGGTGCGGGTCCTAACCCACCCTTGGTCAGGGCTGGTCACCGACACAATCCATGAGTATGGGATGTTTCTCCATTTGTTTCTGTCCTTCACAATTTCTTTCATCAGTGCTTTGTAGTTCTTTTTGTAGAGATCCTTCACCTTCATGATTAAATGTATTTCTATATATTTTTGGCTGCTATTATAAATGGGATTGAGTTCTTGATTTGATTCTCTGCTTGGTTTCTATTGGTGTATAGCAGTGCTGCTAATTTATGTGTGTTGATTTTGTATCCTAAGACTTTATTGAATTCATTTATCAAGTCCAGGAGTCTTTTTGATGAGTCTTAAGAATTTTTAGGTATTAGATAATACCATCAGCATACAAGGATAGTTTGATTTCCTCTTTTCCAATTTGAATAACCTTTATTTCTTTATCTTGCTTAATTGCTCTGGCTAGGAGTTCTAGTACTATATTAAGGGTCAATGCATTCATTACCTTGTTCCAGTTCTGAGGGGCAATGCATTCAAATTTTCTTGATTTAGGATGACACGGGATGTGTGTTTGTTGCATATGGCTTTTATTATTTTGTGGGGGTTTTTTTTGTTTTTTTGAGTTGGAGTCTCATTCTGTCATCCATACTGGAGTGCAGTGGCCGCTCCTGGCCACTGCAGCCTCTACCTGCTGGGCTCTGGCAAACCTTCCACTTCAGCCTTCCAAGTAGCTGGAACTACAGGTGTGCACTACCATATCCAGCTAATTTTATGATTTATTGTAGAGATGAGGTCTCACCAAGTTGCCCAGGCAGGTCTCGAACTTGAGGGCCCAGGAAATCCACTCACCTCAGCCTCCCAAGGCATGGGATTGCAGGCTGAGCCACTGAGCCTGGCATGGCTTTTATTGTTTTGAAGAATATTTCTTCTATGCCTATTTTGCTGAGGATTTTTATCATATGCTGTTTTTGTGTCTATTGAAATGATATTATGATTTTTGTTTTTAATTCCATTTACCTAGAGGATCAAGTTTATTGGCCTGCATATGTTGGACCACCCTTTCTTCCCTGGAATAAAACCACATGGTCATGGTGAATTTTTTTAAATGTGCTGTTAAATTTGGTTTGCTAATATTATGTTGAGGATTTTCACATCTGTGTTCATAAGGGTTATTGGCCTATAGTTTTCTTTTTTTGCTGTGTCTTTTCCTGGTTTTTGTATCAGAGTGATACTGGCTTTGTAGAATGAGTTAGGGAGAATTTCTTCCTCTTCTACCTTATTGAATAACTTCAGTAAAATTAATACCAATTCTTCTTTGAAAGTCTGGTAAAATTCAGCTGTGAGTTCATCAGGTTCTGGACTTGTTGTTGTTGCTGTTGTTGGGAGACTTTTAATTACTGTTTCAATCTCACTACTTATTATTGGTCTATTCAGGGTTTCTATTTTTTCCTGATTCAAAGTTCAGAGGTTCTATATTTTCAAGAACTTACCCATTTCCTCTAGATTGCCTAGCTTGATTGCACAGATGTGTTCATACTAGTCACAAATGATCTTTTGAATTTTTATTGTATTGGTTGTAATATCTCCATTTTAATTTCTGATTGAGCTCATTTTAATCTTCTGTCTTTGTTTCTCAATTAATCTAGTTGGTGGCCATACAATTTTGTATATTTATTCAAATGATCAACTTTTTGTTTACTAATTCCTTATATTTTGTATTATTTCAATTTCATTTAGTTCTCTGATTTTTGTTACTTCTGTTCTTCAGCTGGCTTTGGGTTTGGTTTGTTTGTGTTTTTCTAGTTCCTTAAGGTATGGATTAGGTTATTGATAAGCAGTCTTTTTAATGTAGGCCTTAAGTGCTATAAATTTTCCTCTGAGCACAGTTTTGGCTGTTTCCCAGAGGTTTTGATAACTTGTTTCATTGTTGTCATTCATTTGGAGGAATTTTTAAATTTCCATCTGGATTTCATTGTTGATCCAGGGATTATTTGAGAGCAGATTGTTTAATTTCCATTTTTTGTTTATTTGTTTGTTTGTTTCACAAGTTCTTTTTGGAGTTAATCTCTAGTTTTATTTCACTCTGATCTCAGAAGGTACTTGATATGATTTATTTATATATATATTAAGACTTGATTTTTTGCTTATCATATGGCTTATCTTGGAGAATGATCCATGTACTAATAAGAGCAATATATATTCTGTACTTTTGGGGTGTAATGTTCTGTAGATGTCTGTTAGTTCCATCTGCTCTAGGATCCATTTCAACTCCAATAATTCTTTGTTGACTTTCCACCTTGATGATCTGTCTATTGCTGTCAGCAGAATGTTGAAGTCTCTCACTATTATTGTATTGCTGTATATCACCTTTTTTAGGTCTAGCAGAATTTGTTTTATAAAGCTGGGGGCTCTGGAGTTGGGTGCATGCATATTTAAAATTGTTATATCTTCTTATTTGATTGAATCCTTTATCATTATGTAATAACCATCTTTATCTTTTTTTGCTGTTGTTAGTTTAAAGTCTGTTTTATCTGATATGAGAATGGCTACATCTGCTTGTTTTTGGTTTCTATTTACGTGGAATATTTTTTTCTCACCCCTTTCCTTGAATTTATATGAGTCTTTGTTTGTCAAGTGGGTATCTAGAAGGCAGAAGATATTTGGGTTGTGGGTCTTTTTTTTTTTCCCTCCACCATTCTATATCTTAGTGGGGGCATTGAGATCACTTACCTTCAGAGTTAATAATAACATGTAAGATACTATTTCATTAATTATACTGGTTGTTATCTAGTTGCTTTATGTTTTTTTTTTCTATTGTGTTGGTAATCCATAAGGCCTATGAGCTTTATGACTCAGAATTTTTCTGCTGGTGTATCTTGACCTTTTGTTTCAGTAGTTACAACTCCTTTGAGTATTTCTTGGTCTAGCGGTGACAATTCCCTCAGTATTTGCTTGTCTGGGAAAGACTTCATTTCTTCCTCATTTATGAAACCTAGATTTTGGGGACACAAAATCCTTGGCAGACTGTTTTCTGTTTGAGGACATTGAAGATGGGGCCCCAATTCATTCTGGTGTGTAGGGTTTCTTCTGAGAAGTCTGCTGTTAGTCTGATAGGTTTACCTTTGTAAGTTATTTGATGCTTTTGTCTCACTGTCCTTAAAATTATTTCCTTCACATTAACTTTGCATAACCAGATGATTGTATGCCGTGGGGATGACTTTTTGCAATGAATCTTATGGGCACTCTTTGGACTGCTTGTACCTAGATGTTTAAATCTCTGCCCAGGCCAGGGAGGTTTTTTTGTTGTTACTGTTGTTGTTGTTTTCATTTTTACCTCAAATAGATTTTCCAAACCTGTTCCTTTTTCTTCTTCCTCAGAAACAGCTATGATTCTTAAGTTTGGACATTTTACATATTCCCACTTTTCTTGAAGACTTTGTTTTGTTCTTTTGATTCTTTTTTATTTATTGTTGTCTAATTGGGTTAATTTAAAATCCTTATCTTTAAGTTCTGAGATCCTCTCTTCTGCTGTCTTAGTCTACTGTTAAAACTTTACACTGTGTTTTGTACTTCCATAAATGAGTCATTTACTTCCAGAATTTCAGCTTTTTGTTGTTGTTGTTAAGATCTCTTTGGAGAATTTTCATTTATGCTTTGAATGATTTTTTAAAATTTGTCTTGTTAGTTTTCAACTTTCTCCTGAAGTTCATTAAGCAATTTCATAATCAACATTTTCAATTCCATACCTGGTATTTTAATTATTTCATTTTGGTTAAGGTATTGCTGAAGAGTTAGTGTGGTCATTTGGGAGTGCTGAAGAATTCTGTTTTTTCATATTGTCAGAATTCTGATTCTGTCTCATTTGGGTAGATTTTTCTTATTTGAGGTTGGCAGGGGCTGACATTGGCACTGTAGGGTTCCCTCAGTTATATATGGTCTTGGTGTGATCATTTTCTCAATTGCCAATTGTAAAAATGCTGTGCTGGGTACCTGCACTGGCTCACAGTATTCTGAGTGGCCAGAGTGACTTAGAAAGTGGTGTTAGCTGTGTTCTGTGATCCAGTCTTTCCCAAAGTTGAGGTATTGTATCAAATGTGATAGGCTGTGTTGTTGCTCTCTGGCCAGGAGGTGGCACTTGTGGGAGAAAACCAGCTGCAATGGTTGCTGTGTGGTTTCTCCTTGGCAAGGAAGTGCCAAGCCAACCTAGACATGGGCAGAGCTCTGGAATCTACCCAAATTCTCTGTCTGTTTTGAGTCTTCAAAGGGTATGTGAAGGAGGTAGGGGGATAGAGCTTGAGTATCCCACCTATGTGCATTCTTGGCTACTATAGTGGAGATTAAGAAGGAATCCCTGGCCCTGGCCCCTGTGTTAACACTGTTGTGCAGAGAGATCCCAGAAGAGTTTACACAAGGAGTGAGAGATTATTGTGGCAACAAGTTCCATCTTGCTCTCTGCCTTAGTCTCTGGCAGTCTGCATACCAAATGTCAAATTGCAGCTGGCCTCAGGGCCTCAGGTGTTCCCATGGCATTTCACCCCAGCCAGGAATTCTCTGGTGCAGTTTACCCTTGGGTTCTATTCGCTCCCAGATTGACTAGAAAGCAGTTGCCAGCAAGGGTTGAGTTCCTGGGGTATGATGACAAGAGATGCTCAAGCTTTTTTTTTTTTTTCCTGAACCATTCCATGTGGGTTTTGGTAGAGCATGGCTATGGGTAAGGCAATTTCCTGTGAGGAACTGGAGTCCCACAACGTTCAGGAGTTCCTCCAAGTCTGTGACAGAAGCAACGAATTCCTGAATTCCCCTCACTCACCATTCTTACTGCATCTTGAGGTTGTCAATGGTTGATATTGTGATCTAAGAGAGAATCTGGCTATTTGCTACCCAGGCCACTTAATTTTTCTCTTCTTAGAACTGTGTGGTTATTATCACTTCTTTGGTGAGTTACAGGGAATGATACTAGTCCTGTTCTTCCCTGGGTGCTGAGGAAACTCTCCCTATCTTGATTTACTACATGGGAGAAACATACTCTAGCTGCTTCTCATCAGTCATATTAATCCTAAGAGATACTACTTTATTCCTATATGTCACATTTTTTCTTCATGAGTTCTAGTTTGTTCTAGCTGTCTTGTGCTTCCCATTCTGCTTTTTTTTTTTTCAAACTGAAAGCCCTTCTGTCCTTCAGTGATTCAGTACTGACACTAGATCATTAGATGCAGGGTCAGCAGCCTTCATCTTCACGAACTGCCTCAACTGTATGAGACCAAATCCCAGTAATAAATGCTTCATTCCACATTACTAGTTATGGTTCTCTTTCTCTATATGAACTCTGTGTTCTTTTTGAAGATTAGAGATTAGAGATAAAATAGATTTAAGACATGGAACTGGCATAGCTCACCAGAAATGCTGAAAGCTGTGTGCTATTTAACTATAAGCAATACTGATTTAACCAAAAGTCTGCTAACTATATTGAGAAGATAGAGATCAGGCTTCTAAATTATCATTTTCTTCATATTAAGATATTAAGAGATAATATCTAAGCTTGAAAAATAGAAATTATTTGTATAAATATTAGATAATAATATGGTAAATTGGTAAAATTGACCATAAAACAAATGATGAAAAGATTTGTACTCACACACAAAAAAAGCAAAAGCAGTGAAAAATATATATAGGGCAATTTAATACCAACCAGTGCCTGTAGGATATCATAGAAACAAAGATTTAGTTCTTTGCATAATTTGGATTACAGAAATATAATTTGATTTGCACATTCTTAGAAGAAAACTGGTTAGCACACAGCAACAACAACAAAAAGAATCTAGTGAAAGAATGTTGTGGTAGAAAAAGAAGGGGCATTAACAAGCCTAATTTAGTCATGAAAGTGAGTGTAACTATGTAGGTAGTAAACTTAAGAAGAGTCAATAGAAGGAATAACAGTAGACAAAAGAAGGAAATGGGGCTTATTGTTGTTGCTGTTGTAGTTAATAAAGAAAAAAATCTAAATATGTACACTTGAGTATTTCTAGGATGCTCCAATCTGTTGTTTTTCTAACTCAGTATCTTGTATGTTTAAGTAAATCAGTGTAGGCACATTTGTGTTACTTTGCTTCTTTTATTTCTTCACCAATTAATATCTATGGAGCAGCTGATTCTTTAGTTGGAAGTTTTTGGAGTTCTCTCCCTTGGCATTGCCTGATGGGCCATAGTAGCCATAGTAATCCTGCTCGAACTGACTCCTTTCCTTGGTCCTTATGGACACAAAAGAATCTTGAGACTGCTAAGTGTAGAAAAGTTTTTACAAATACCAAGAGAAACATCTTAAAGAATTGGAAGTAGTTGATGTGAAGATTAGGAATTAGGTGAGGAGGAATGGAGTAAAAGACTACTCATTTTTGTAACAGCTTTGTAAAATTATGTTTTAAACTACTAGGCTCAGGTAATGCTTTGCTTAAAATAAAAATGGAATGAAAAAGATAATGAAAAAGATAAAAAGTAAAATAAAAATGCAATCGACCAGACTGGAAAACAATAGTCAATCTATATCTTAAATATTCTGGGAGAAACTGCTTTCAGTAGAGATCCCTATACCTAATCAAACTAATAATCAAGTGTTAGAGCAAAATAAAGAATTTTTAGACATGTAGACATTTATAAAATATTCTTCCCATGAATTTGTTCTTGGGAAGATACTAATGAGTACATTCACAAAACCAGAAAGGGCAGAAATGGGAACAGAAACTAACAAATCCAATTCAAGAGTATGGTGAAGAGATGTTTGAGCATTGCAGCTTGTACAGTAGGACAATAGAAACCAGTCTAGATAGGAACAGGAAGATGGAGAAGAACGATTGTGAATGCTGGCAAAATATAGCTTATAGATGCCCTAAATTAAATACCAGAGACACTCATCCATAAATTTTCAACAACAGTACACATGGCATATTAAAAGCCCAGACCTGCCCTGGAGGAATTAGAACCATTAGAGAACATCTACATTATCACCCTCAGGAATGTCTGGAAAGTAAAACAAATTTATATGGCTCTTTGCCCATGCCACATCCATACAGCAAGGAACTATGTGGTCATTAAAAAGAATGAGGTGTATCTATATTTACTGGAATTAAATGATAACCTTGATAAACAATAAGTAGCAATAACAATAGGAAAGAACTCTGGGAAAAAAAACAATTTGGGCATAAATTGATTGGCTAATAGTTACTGATTCTCATTCTCCAATCTGCCCGAATGTAGGTGAACTAAAGCTCTTATTTTGGGAAGGAGGATGTAGAGAAACTAGGACTTGTTACAGAAATGGCAGGCAACTCCAGTCTTTGGGAAGCAGGGAAAGGTAGGTAGGTAATCATGGCCCTATATTTTCTCAGCTAAACCCCTCTGGACCAGTTGCACAAAATGGAGACCAAATTCTAGATTGCTGAAATCCCTGCCACCTTACTGAAGAGCTATGGCAGCCACTGGACTTAGAATCTTCTTTTAGATGTTTAAGTGAAAGCAGAAAATTGCCACGAGGGCAGGAACAAACTTTGACTATTAAGGTTTTGTTCCATGAAAGCTAAACCTTATACTCACTCCCCAGTCCTTCAATTAATCCCTCCAAATAATGCAGTCTTGAATTTTATTTGATTAGATTTTATATTCTACTTACCATGTTATGTTTTCCAAATATATATATAGTATTTTATAAATAAAATATTTTCTTTATGTATTTATTGAATATATATTTATAAATATGCAGCTGACAGAAATTGTGTATATTCAATTGTGTACAATGTAATGTTTTGAATATGTGTATATACATTGAAATGGTTATGTCAATCTAATTACCATATCCATTACTCCACAGATGTATTATTTTTAGCTGTGAGAACAGTTAAAGTTTACTCCTTTAATGATTTTCAAGTGTACTGTTCATTATTTATTACCTACTACAATTGCCATCCTGTACAATAGATCTCCTGAACTTGCTCATCCTAACTGAAACTTTGCACATTTGACCTCTATCTTCTCACCTCACCCCCATATGCAAGACACTAAGCATTATATATATTATTACATAATTTGCTATAGTTGGGACTACTTGTATTTATTCACACACACAAGTCCAACTACACCATGTGCTTTAAGCTTATTTGAGGAAAGATAATGAGAAATTTGTAAGAGTTTCATATCCACAACTGATACTGGCTCAAATACAGAAACACATTTTATTCCTGTGTGAATTTTAATTATTTGCTAATTCTCTACAAAGCTTATCAATGATAAGTTTATTTTAAAAAGAAAAGAGAAACAAAAGGATAAGTCATAATCATGTAATGTTTATTTTAAAAAGTCAATATAAGAGGAGGTAGGGGAGAAAAGAGATAGGATCACTACAGACTGCCACAAAAAGGAGGATTCAGAGTAAGGACTAAACAAAGAAATCTTCAGAAGATGAAGGGGATAGAGCCTAATAGAAAACTGGTACCATGTGAATTAAGACATCGTGAATAGGGAAATTTGCATAACATATATATTTGGGGTTTATAAAAAAACAGCTAAAATAACTGGGAAAACAGATTTCACAGTCAAAGTAAAGATAAGAAAAACAAATATTACTTGAATTTTTTTAAAAATACTTTTTTTAATTTGGAATTTTTCTCGAGTCCTACTGTATCTCTGTAGTGAATATGCTTTTCAACTTTGCAAGATGATTATTTTAATAGCTTCCTTTTCCTAATCAAATTTCTTCAGATTTCATCCTATATGCATGGCATTCAGTTTCATAACCCAACCTTCAGTCAAAACTTCTGTCCTATATTTTACTGAGTAAATAGAACTTAGAGGAAGGAAGGAAGGAAGGAAGGAAGGAAGGAAGGAAGGAAGGAAGGAAGGAAGGAAGGAAAGAAAGAAAGAAAGAAAGAAAGAAAGAAAGAAAGAAAGAAAGAAAGAAAGAAAGAAGAAAAGAAAGAAAGAAGGAAGGAAAGAAGGAAAGAAAGAAGGAAAGAAAGAAGGAAAGAAAGAAAGAAGGGGTTCTCATCTTTCAATCACTCAAGGTAGAAATCCAGCTCTTTTTTCACTCATCTTCTGTGTATGCCAGCCAAACTCTCAGCTTTTCTGAAAAATTCATGAAGAACAAAACTGGCTTCCTTTGAGGATCCACACTAGGCTGCTCAAAAGCACCCTGCCCCAGCTAGCTGCTTTTCTAGCTACAAATATGCAAAAACAAAATGTACTTTTTCAAAACTTTATTTCCCTTTTTTCCACTTTCTTTCATTAATCTGTGTTTATCTTTGTTTATTGATAGCAGCTTGGTGACAAAGGATGCAGAATTCTGTAAAATATTTAACAAAGTTTATTCTGAGGAAAATGTGAGTGACCTAGGCCTATGGCACTATCCCAAGAGGTCCTGAGAACATGTAACAAGGGTGGTTGAATTGCAGCTCGCTTATATACTTTTTAGGAAGACAGCAGTTACCAAAAAATAACATAAATCAATACATTTGAGATTTACTCTGGTTCAGCCTGGGAAGGTGGGACATCTCCAAGAGAGGACTTGCAGGTCATAGGTAGATGCATAGATTTGCTCTAAGGAATTTAGAAATCAGTAATGGAAATGCTGCTGTTAAGACAAGAGGCCTTGAGAGGCAGTTTCTTGATATGTAGATGAAGCCTCATAGGTGCCAACCTTGAGAGAGAATAGATAGCAAATGTTTATGGTTCCCCAGGAAGTGAATTCTATACAGATGCAAATTTTTCCAAAAGACAGCTTTGCTAAGTCCTAAAATATATTTCCTTCTTTATCTGTTATGTGATATTATGCTACAGTCAAGTAAAGTTGGAAAATAAGCCATATTTTATGGGGTTAATAAAAACCTGCTTTCCCAGTCCCCTTAATTGGAAATTTGGTAAGAGAGAAAAAAGATCAGAGTTTAGTCCTCAAGCTAAATTTTCTTCATATATGTAAGTAAATTATTAATATGCTAACTAAAATCTTTGGCAATTTATTTATAAATTTTCAATTGAAGTATGAATCACCTGAACTCTACAATTGCAGCTAATAAAATGCTGTGCCCTAAAGTCTACGCTGTACACTTTGAGTCTCAATTTATCTTGGCTCTTCCTCTCCAGTGAGTCTCAAGTACAATGAGTATTCAATACTTCAACTCTAACATGGTAAGTAGATATTTTAGTCATGTTTAGTCAAGTAGATATTTTAGTCTTATCTGTACACAGTTAATTTTTTGTTCTAACATGTAAAAGTGAAATACTCTGCTCTTTGATTCTGAAGTCTGACCATCTAGGAACTTCTATCAGTACCAACTTCTCTCAGTATCAGTGTTGGGTCTCTGTCAGGTGACAGATGTCAGGGAATTTGGTTGCTAAAAATGTGTCATATCTATGCTATTCTGGTGATTCTGATATTTTTGACATTTGGAAATTTATGGAGGCTAATTCATTATTATTTTATCCTTTCATTCATAAATAACATCTGTGATTGTCTTTGTTGTATTTGTTTAATTCAAAGGTTAGAGTCCTCTTTTTTCTTCCTTAAACTGAAGATTTTTAAAAACGTTTTCTCATTATGGTCACAATAGTTTTCAATAGCTACAAAAATAAAATTTCAACATCAAAGATAATATTCATTTACAATGGCATCTTTTAGGAACTTTTGCTTTTGGTATAGTGTTACATCTAAATGGAATCTCGGAATAAAAATTAAAAAAGAATATCTAGAAGGTAAAAACAAATTCTTGATTGGTACATGGAAGTCTCTAAATAAACTATTTCCAAATTTTGATTATTATTGATTATAAATAATTATTTTTGTCACTGTGTACCATTGACTGCTAGTGTTCTATTCACTAATGGTGACAAGATCGTGAATGACTTTAAATTTAGTCAGTCAGAGAATCAACTCAGGATGCCCATCCTTAGATTTTGTTCCCCTGAAAATACCTATAGTGTCAATAATGAAAAGAGTTAAGGTTTATTCTGTTTAGAGAATGGAGCCATTGTAAGTATTATGGGCTTCTTTTTGTAAATTAGATTTTATACAATTGTGAGAGAAGTTGAAAAACTTATCTTCAGAAAAAAGATATTCCAGAATAGGATAAAAACATTTTATATTAATTTTTTTATTCCAACAAAATTTTAGTTTGAAATATTTTTATTTATTTATTTATTTATTTATTTATGGTCTCATTCTGCTGCCTAGGCTGGAGCACAATGAGATAATCATGGCTTACCACAGCCTCGACCTCCTGGGTTCAGGGTATCCTTCTGCCTCAGCCTCCCGAGTAGCTGGGACTGCAAGCATGTACCAACAGTCCAGCTATTTTGTTGTTGCTGTTTGTTTTTTTTGTAGAGGTGAGGTTTCACTGTGTTGTCCAGGCTTGTCTCAAACTCCTGGGCTCAAGCAGTCCTCCTGCGATGGCCTCCCCAAGTGCTGGGATTAGGGGCGTGAGCCACCACATCTGGTCAAAACCTGTTATTATTGATATATTTATGATCATCTTTCTCTTTGCCTTGACCATAGTATACATCTCTAAATTATTTAGGGTTTTAAAAAATTGATTTTAAAAATATAAAACTTGAAACATAAAATGTGTGCTTTTTTTTTTTTACATTTACATATAGGCATGTAGTTTGTGTTGTAATTGGCTATTATTCTTTATTGCCTTTTATTGCTTTTGCTCATTTATAAGATTGTAATTGATTTTTGTATTTTGATTTTATATCCAGAAGACTTTCTCAATTTCCTCAGTATTTCTGATTATATTTCATATATTACCTTAGCTTTTCCATGGAGATACTATTATTGTTTTAAAATGATGGTAACTTTTTCTGTACTTAAACTTTTTTTCTTTTGTTTCCCTGTGTTCTCTAGAATATCCAATACATTAAATTGAAACACAGATAGTAGGCATTCCTAACTCCTTTCAGTTCTTAAAAGAAATACCTACAATTTGCTCATTAGATATGATGTTTGCAGCAGGTTTTTGAAAGACATTTTATTGTATTATGAAAATCTCCTTTATTCCTGCTTTGCTAAATTGTATCATAAATGGTTATTGAAGACCTTTTTACATATATTGCAATAACACAGTTCCTTACTCCAATCCATAAATTTGAGGTTTGAATTTATTGATTTTAATATATTAAACAAACCTTGCATGTTGGGGATAAACTCACAGTATCATGGTAGATTATTTTATTATGTATTGATAGAATCTATCTCTTTACTTTTTAAGAGATTTTACTCTTCTATCACATGTGAGATTAATCTATGATTTTATTTTTTATACTATCTTATTTTGTAATTACTATTATGCTAGCCTCATACAATCATATGTAGAGAATTCCTATTTTTCTATTCTTTGAAATGTGTTATTTTATCATTTAGACCATCGTAACTTTGAATGTTGGTTGAATAATTTGAGTAAATTTTCTGGGCCTAATGTTTATTGTCCACATATTTTTCAAAATGTTTTTATTAATTTTTGGATATTAAAAGGGAGTATTTTAAAATATATATGTAAGTCACAAAGCATAAAATGATTACGTCTGTATTCAACACTGTTTCAGAAAAATTCACCATTTCCTTTGAAGTCCCAGTTGACCCTTACAAACCTCTTCCAATTTTCTCATTCCTCAGAATAAATTAGTATTCTGATTTGCATATATTTTTTATATCTTGATTTTCTTTATAATTTAATATGTATATACATATATGACATATACACATATGTAATTTAGTTTTTAACACTATATGAATAGAATCATAATATTTGTATTCCTCTGAAATGTCCTTTTCTGCACAATACTTTATGAACAAGAATAATCTATTTTGTTTCATGTCTGCTATTATCCATTTTCAAACTGTTTATGAATATTGCATTATTTGAAGCTAATATAAAATATATGGAATTCACAATTGAATCTATTTTTTGTTATACAAAGTATGACATTGTGAAAATGTATGGACATTCCTCTTGTACACAAAAGCAAGGGTTCCAAAAGAGCAAATACTTACAAATCCAAATGCTGTATATCAGGACATGTGCATATTCGACACAGGCACTTGAATATTGAGGGGGAATCAAAACACAAATTTGAAGACATCAGCTTATATGTGATATTTAAATTTATTAGATCAGATGAGCTAGTCAAGAAAGTGAGGGCAGATAGAGAAGAAAGTGTTTAAATAGGCTTTCATTTCAATATTTAAGAGGGTAAACAACCAATAACAGAGTGGCTATAATGCTTTTTTAAAAAATGATTACAGTATTCTAGAAGTTAAATTTTAAAAGTTTCCAGAGGGAATCAATAATTAACTTAGTTAAATGTTACTAGAGACTCAGCTGAGATAAGGATGAAGGTTTGAACCTTACATGGGGTAGTGTCATTGTGATCATGGCATGAACATTGTGGCAGGAGTTATCTATTTATGACTGTCTTTAAGATCTTGTATCAGTGATTTGCATTTTACTATACATTACTAGGCTAAGAGTATTTTTTTTTTTAATGTGGCTTGAGATTTGTTGTTTCTTACATACGTAGGTTAATGTCTTTTATAATTCCTGAAAAATGTTTGGTCTTTAAATATTGCCTGAGTACATTCTTCTTTGTGCTATAATTCTGATTGACATTTTGTTGTAGAACCCCAAAAGTTAGCTTTGAATACCTAATGTGCATAGAAGCAAACACTGACACATTAGTGCTTAAGAGCAGGGAAAGACTTATTCAATTTGGCCAGATTGTGAGGGCAATATAGACAATCTCTCACATTCAATTTGCCTTTGAACATAATGGAGAGCATTTATGGGTAAAGTAGTATGCAGGGGATGATATTCCAGATGATCAAAATTACTTGTGTCCCCCGGCTAATCAAACTTCTGTATGGCACCAAGGAGGTCTGTATGACCTAAGGATTATTGTTTTTTAAAAGAAAAACAAGTTCATTAATCTTTTGAACAGTCCCCAAGGATTAAGGTATAAAGATAATCAATTATTAGTGACGTCACTGTCCGAAATAAATGCATGCAAGCAATCATGCATGAAGAAGAAAAGGACAATAAGAAAGGAAAATAAGCAAAACAAACAGCTTATGATTTTTATAATATAAGCTTGGTTACAATATTAGACTTCACTCTATCTCCCATGTTACTTGATTATTTTCCTTCTTGTATTACCTCTCTTTATTTTCCTGGGATGTATTTTGGATAATTTCTTTATACTTATCCTCCATTGTATTACTTATCTCTTTAATTATATCGATTATGTTATTCAAATCTATATTCTGCTATTTTACTTTTAATTGCTATTTTATTTTTAGTTCTAGAAATTTTATTCTGAATCCATTTCTCTTTTTATTACAGTTTCCTGATACTTGTGCAGATTTTGAAAGCTTTTACATTTAATTAAATATTTGATATATCATGTCTTAATATTCCAGTTTGTCAGTTTGACTTCTTAGTCTATTGTTTCCTCTGGCTTTTGCTTATGCTATATTTTCTTTACATGTTTTTATAATTTTTGACTGTATGAACATATTTTCAAAAGTTATTTGTAAAAATACTTTGAGACTCATAAGTGGCTTCATTCAGAGATAGTTTTTAACTAAACTGAATTCTTGACTTGAAGATTTCTTAAAACACCACAGATAGTGGGAATTCTAGCTTAAAACCTGTGTGGCTGTGAATTTTCTGGACTAACATACTTTCTACTCCATTAACTGCCACAATTTTTGACATTCATTTTGATTGCAACACTCTGATGAGTCAAGCGCATTTACACTAACTCAAAAGGTACAGTAGTTTGGGGTTCCAGTTCTATTTAGGATGTTTAATATTAGAAAGAACATCTACCTAAGCTAGGCTATAAGTTTGTCCCTTGTGCTCCAGTAATTTAGGATCATGTTAACTAACTAAAAAACAACTTCACAAGGCATGACCTATACTCTCAAGATAAATGTAAATTTGTTTCTTACTTTTCCACCAGGTTTTTGTTCTAACTAAGTTTTTGGCTTCTCTAATGTTCTAGCTCACTGATGCATTTAAAATTATGAGGTTTTTTTTAAAGGTTATATTTAGTAAGAGGTTTGTTTGGTCAGGGTTCCAGGCATATTACAAAAAAAAAACAGAAGTCTTGAATAAATTTTAAAGTACTGATAAAAATTATTTAAGAGTATTGGTCAGTTATTTAAATTATTTAATTGGTTTAAAAATAATTTTTATGAATTGTCCATTTTTTCAAAGATTTTTAGTTTATTGAGCGAAAGATGTTCATAATATTGTATCATTTTTTATACCTTTGTAACATCTCGAATTATGTTTCCATTTTCATACAAATACAGTTACTTTGTGTTTTCTTTCCTGTTTAAATATAGTGTTTTAGAATGCTTTGCTCCAGATAATTCTCTAACAATATTATGTGCATTCTTATGTGCTATGGTCTTATACTCCTTACTAGTAATTGTTACTCTTATACGTTGGCATACTTCAAATTGAAGGTAATCCCATCTAAATGTCCCAATTTATTTTTTATAGTTTCTGAAATCAGCAAATTTTTGAAAATATGTTCAAGAACATCTTTTTAGCCTGTGTAATCTCTTCACACAATCAAGTTCTAAGTTTTATACGTACTACTTCTAAATTTCGTAATGCTAACCATGTATAAATGTGATATCACAAAATCTGTGCCAGCATGTATATTTAAAGAGGTTGTAAGGTTAAGTAAAGTATAACTCAAATTATGTGACTATATGTGCTGCATCTCCTAAGGTTTTAATACTCACATCCTATGTTTGGTAAGAGACAAACAAACCCATAAAAACATCTGACTCTGAAGGTGAAAGAGAAAGAATTTTTCTGCAGTGCCTGGTAAATGGTTGCCAGGAGAGAGAGAGACAGAGAGAGAAAGAGAGATAGAAGGAGGAAGGGGGTGAGGGAAGAAAGGGAGGGAGGGAAAAGAGAGAGATTAATGATTTTCTAGTAGAAACTCTGAAAAGATTCTAGATGACATCAAAATAGAGATCAAAAGATACCTGGAAACAAATGAAAATAAAGAAACATCTTACCAAAATCTCTGGGATGCCTTAAAAGCTGTAATAAGAGGGGAATTTATATCCCTACAAACACACATGAGGAAAATGGAAGGAACAGAAATTGACAACCTAACAAGCCACCTAAAGAAGCTGGAAAAGCAAGACCACAAAAACCCTAATTTCAGCAGAAGAATCCAGATCACCAAAATAAAAGCCCAAATCCAGGACATAGAAGACAAAAAGATAATACAAAAAATCAATGAAACAAAAAGCTGGTTCTTCGAAAGGGTAAACAAGATTGATGGTCCCCTAGCTAGACTGACCAAGAAAAAACGAGAAAAAAACCAAATAAGCATAATCAGAAACACAAAAGATGAAGTCACATCTGACCCTGAAGAAATACAAAAGATCATTAGAGACTACTACGTACACTTGTATGGAAACAAACTTGAAAACCATAAGGAAATAGAGGACTTTCTGACATCACACAACCTACCTAGGTTGGAACAAGAAGAAATTGAGACCCTAAATAAACCAATAACAATCAAGGAAATCGACCACGTAATAAGAAAACTTCCTACAAAAAAAAGCCCTGGTCCAGATGGCTTTCCAGCAGAATTCTACAAGACATTTAAGGAGGTGCTGATACCAATCCTACTGAAGGTATTCCAGGCGATTGAAAAAGATGGAACTCTCCCCAAATCATTTTACGAAGCCAACATCACATTGATACCCAAGCCAGGTAAAGATCCAACAAAGAAAGAGAACTACAGGCCAATATCTTTGATGAACACAGATGCTAAAAGTCTCAACAAAATCCTAGCAAACCGGATTCAGCAATACATCTCAAAAATCATCCACCATGACCAAGTAGGCTTCATTCCTGGCATGCAAGGCTGGTTTAACATTCGTAAAACCATAAATGTAATTAAATACATCAACAGATGTCAAAACAAAAACCACATGATCATATCATTAGATGCAGAAAAAGCTTTTGATAAAATCCAGCACCCCTTCTTGATAAAAACCCTTGAACATCTAGGCATACGGGGAACATACCTCAAAATAATAAAAGCCATCTATGAGAAACCCACAGCCAGCATACTCCTAAATGGACAAAAATTGGAACCAATTCCCCTGAAAACTGGAACTAGACAAGGATGCCCACTCTCTCCCCTCCTGTTCAACATAGTATTGGAAGTCCTGGCTAGAGCTATCAGAGAAGAGGAGGCAATCAGAGGTATTCAAATAGGAAAAGAGGCAG
>NW_007055574.1:0-864 GCF_000164805.1 Carlito syrichta | reverse complement strand
CAATCTGAATTCAAGATCAAATTTTAAAACTCATTAACCATGATCAGGTAGGATTCATTCAAGAGCTGCAAGGATGGTTCAATATACACAAATCAGTAAATATGATACATCATATCAACAGAATCAAGGACAACAACCATTCAATCATTTCAATAGATGATGAAAAAGCATTCAATAAAATTCCACATTGCTTCATGACAAAAACTCAACAAACTAGGTTAGAAGAAACATAGCTCAACACAATAAAGTCCATACATAACAAGCCCACAGCTTGGGGGGAAAATTGGGGAAAAATGAAGTCTTTCCACTAAAATCTCAAACAAGACAAAAGTATTCACTTTCAGCTCTTCTATTCACCATAATAATGAAAGTCCTAGCCAGAACAATTAGGCAAGAGAAAGAAAGAACATCTAAACTGGAAAAATTACCCTTATTTGCAGACTACATGATCATGCGTTTAGAAAAACCTAAAGACTCCACCAAAAAAATCTTAGTATTGTTAAATGAATTCAGTAAAGTTGTAGGGTAGAAAATTAATGTAAAAATTAGTGGCATTTCTATACACTAACAGCAATCGATTTTAAAAAAGAAATTAAGAAAGCAATTTTATTTACAGTACCTATATAAAAATAAAATACCTATATAAAAATAAAATCTTACCAAAGAAGTAAAATATCTTTACAAGAAAAACTTAAAACACTGATTTAAGATGCTAAAGAGACATTAATATTTTAACAATGTTTGTACTCTCCAAAGTGATTTACAAATTCAATGCAATCTCTATCAGAATTCCAATGGCATTTTTCACAAAGCTAGAAAAAAAACCCCTAAAATTTGTATGGAACCACAAAAGACTCTAAATAG
>NW_007055573.1:0-862 GCF_000164805.1 Carlito syrichta | reverse complement strand
CTTTCATATTAGGGTAATGCTGGTCTGTAAAATAAATTCAGAAGTATTTCTTCTCTACAATATGAGAGGGGACTGCCCCCCAAAACACTAGAGTTTATTTAAAAATTGTGTAAATAAGTTGAATGTTTTACATTTAAACTTCAGCCTCTTCAAAGTACTTTTTGTTTGATGCAATACACCTATCAAGATGCTTTTTCTACAGCTCAAAACAGTTTTTGAACTTGTCAATATTAATGACTTTTAATGCTTTTGCCATTTTTTCCCTCTTTCACATGGGCAAAGAGGACTTTCATCCAGGGAAACAAACTAACAAATAATAGTCACTGGGAGTGATATTAGGTGAATAGGAAGGGTGGAACATGGGGTCGTGATGTTTTTGGTCAAAAATTGATGAACACTTAGAATGATGTGGGCAAGTGCATTGTCGTGGTAGAGAAGCAGCCACCTATTTGTCACAATGTGGTAAGTTTCTTCATCAAATTTTCTCACAAAACATTACTAACTTGTACACCGATGGGTTTCAAGAACACTTACCTAGTGGGCAAAGCCTGTACAGTAAGGGGCCCATCTGCCAAAAGATAATTCCATTTTGTGGGGGAGGACATTCCCACTCATATTTTTAGAATTTAAGAAGAATTTGATTCATTTTTCTTTAAATGTTTGGTGTTCAGCCACAAATCTATTTTCTCCTGGATTTTTTTCCTCCATGGGAGACATTTAATGATTCATTTAATCTTCTTGGTATTTTTCTGTTCAAACTTTCAAATTATTTATGATTCAGTCTTGATAGGTTATAGATTTTGAGCAATAATTCATTTGTCTAGGTTATCCAATTTGTTGACATATAATTGTTCCTAGTAGT
>NW_007055572.1:0-504 GCF_000164805.1 Carlito syrichta | reverse complement strand
TCCGATGGCTAGCAATTTGGCTAGCAGGTTATTTCAGTTAGTTAAGACAGCTGGCTAGCTAGGAACCTAGCTATGTAAGTCAGCTTTTTATGTCAGGTAGCTAGCTAGTTATGTCAGCTAGTAAAGTCAGCTTCCTTGCTAGATAGCTAGCTAGATAGCTAGCTAGTTAAGTCAATTAGTGAAGCCTACCATCTACCTAGGTAGCTAGTGATTTAAGTCAGCTAGATAAGTCTGCTTGCTAGCTGGTTAAGTCACCAAGATAAGACAACTGGCTAGCAAGCTGCCTAGATGGTAGCTAGAGAGTTAAGTCTGCTGGCTAGCCAGTTAGTTATCTAGATACATAACCTAGTTAAGTCAGTTCACTAGCCAGCTGGTTAGCTATGCAGCTAGGTAGTTAAGTCAGTTGGCAAGCCAGTGAGCTGTGTAGGTAGACAGATATTTAAGTCAGCTGGCTATCCAACTGGCTAGAGAGGTAGCTAGGCAGTTAAGTCAGCTTGCTAGCCA
>NW_007055571.1:0-468 GCF_000164805.1 Carlito syrichta | reverse complement strand
GTTGCAGCTTCTCCATCTGCACTCGCTGTGTCACCTTGCACTCTTACGTGCTAGGGATGGCGTCTTTCCATAAACCTCATGAACTCACCTCTGCTAACTTCAAACTTGTCTTCAGCGTCTCACCTCTCTCAGTTTTTAAAAAATTGAAGAGTTTGGGTCCTGCTCTGGATTAGGCTTTGGTCTAAGGGAATGTGGTAACTGGTTTGATTTTAATTAGCAGTTTTAATTTCCTTCAAGAACTTTTCCTTTGTACTTACAACTTGGCTAACTATTTGGCATAGAGGCCTGGCTTTGGACTATCTTAGCTTTCAATATGCCTTCTTCACTAAGCTTAATCATTTCTAACCTTTGATTTAAAGTGAAAGACATTCCTTTTACTTGAACACTTAAAAACCATTATAAGGTTAATAACTGGCCAAGGTTCAATGTTGTGTCTCAATGAGTAAGAAACCTGGACAAGGAGTGAGA
>NW_007055570.1:0-373 GCF_000164805.1 Carlito syrichta | reverse complement strand
CATTCAGGGGTTTCCAAATAGGAAAAGAGGAAGTCAAATTATCTCTCTTTGCAGATGACATGATTGTGTACCTTGAAAACCCAAGAGAATCTGTCAAAAACCTCCTTACACTGATAAAGGCCTTTGGCAAAGTCTCTGGATAAAAAATAAATGTGCAAAAGACAATTGCATTTCTTTACACCAATAATAAACAAATGGAAACCCAAATAAAAAGCACAATTCCATTCACAATAGCCACAAATAAAATGAAATACCTTGGCATCTTCCTTACCAGAGATGTGAAAGACCTTTACAATGAAAACTACAAAATACTGCTCAAAGAAATCAAAGATGACACAAACAAGTGGAAAAATATCCCATGCTCATGGATGAA
>NW_007055569.1:0-725 GCF_000164805.1 Carlito syrichta | reverse complement strand
AAAAAAGTCTAATCAATAGTCTGCAAATGTGTACAAAAATATAGTTGGAATGAATAAGGCCTAGTATTCGATTGAGAAAAGGCTGGCTATAAAAAACAACATTCCCTATTTAAAAATATCCAAAAGTGTGGAATGAGAATACTCTTTACATAAAGAAATAATAAATGCTTGAGGTGATACACATCCCAATTGCACTGATTTGATGATTAATCCTTGTATGCTTGTATCCAACATCACATGTGCCCCATAAATTTATAAATCTATCATATAATTCATGTACCCATAATTAAATATAAAAAAATTAAAAATTGAGATCTATATCAAATTCAATGTAGTCTAATCAATTAAACAGTATTTAGTCATTATTTAATAGTTTGGGGGTATTTTTTAATTCTGCATTCTCAGGGTCTTAAAAATTATTTGTCCTTTAAATGTATTGAAAACTTTAATCAGTTATATTGAGAGATATCTGACAGGATGTTTCGTCAATTTTTTTTTTGTTTTTTGAGTTGGAGTCTCACTTTGTCGTCCAGACTGGAGTGCAGTGGCCACTCCCGGCCACCGCAGCCTCGACCTGCTGGGTTCCGGCGATCCTTCCTCCTCAGCCTTCCGAGTAGCCGGAATTACAGGTGCGCACTACCATGCCTGACTAATTTTTTGATTTTATTGTAGAGATGAGATCTCGCCTGCCCAGGAGGGTCTCGAATCCGCGGGCTCAGGCAATG
>NW_007055568.1:0-694 GCF_000164805.1 Carlito syrichta | reverse complement strand
CCTCAATTGCTATTTCTAACCAATAGGCCCAAAAGCAGTGTTCTGTTTAACTTGGTTTTCGCTAAGACTTTGTCATTCCTGTGTACATCAGTGATATTGGTCTGTGGTATTCTTTGTTTTTACTTTGCGTGTGTCTGTCTTGTTTTGCTATCAGAGTAGTTCTGGGCTCATGTAGTCAGTTGGGAATTATTTCTGCCTCTTCGATTTTGGTGAAGAGTTTAAATGAAACTTATATTTGCTTTTCACCTGCTTGGACAAATTCAGCTGTGAAGCCATCAGGCCCCAGGCTCTTTTTTCCTCCCTCTCTCTTTTCTTCCTCTTTCTTTCTGCTTTGTTTTGTTTTGTTTTGTTTTTTGAGTTGGGCTCCCCCTCTGTTGCAGGCTGAAGGGCAGGGCACTGACCATCCTTCTGCTTTGGATCCTCTGCTTTATTTTACACAAAACTATTTGCTGAGTCAAAGATTGAGTGAATGATGAGCCTTCACTCTTCAAGGGAATGTTGGTGCCCGCTGATTACCTAAAGAGGTTACAATTATGAAAATGGCTTAGGTAATCCTATGATCGCAAGACACAGAGTGAAGTAAACACTAATGACGCCACTGGATGGAAATCAGGGGGAAAATCCAAATCGGTTTACTGAAAAGAACTAAAGAAGGCTTTTATTCTCAGTGAAGTGTTCTAATGCTTTCAAATAT
>NW_007055567.1:0-741 GCF_000164805.1 Carlito syrichta | reverse complement strand
CTAGCTCCACTACCTAGCTAGCCAGCTGGCTAACCAGCTGACTTAATTAGCTGACTTAACTAGCTAGCTACCTAACTAGCCAGCTGATTTAATAGTTAACTACTAAGTACCTACCTAGCTAGAGCAGCTGATTTAAATAGTAAGCTAGCCAGCTAACTACCTGTCTAAAAAACTGACTTAAATAGTTAGCTCCCTAGCTAGCTAGCTGACTTAACCAGCTAGCTAACTAGGTAGCTTACTCGTAATCTAAAGAAAAAACGGGCTGACTTAACCATCTGACTTAATTTGTTAGCTAACGAGCTAGCTAGCTGAATTAACCAGTTGACTTATCTCTTTGGCTAACTAGCTAGCTAGCTGGCTCATCCAGCTGACTTAACTAGTTAGCTAACTATCTAGCTAACCTACTCAAGCAGCTGACTCAAACCGTTTGCTAACTAGATAGCTAGCTGACTCAATCAGCTGACTTAACCCATTAGTTAACTAGCTAACTACCTGACTCAACCTGCTGACTTAACCCATTAGCTAAGTACCTAGCTAGCTGTCTCAAACAGCTGACTAAATTAGAAAGCTGACTTAACTAGCTGACTTGCTAGGTGACTTTACTACTTAGTTAGCTGACTTAACTGGCCAACTTAACTGGTTAGCTAGCTGACTTAACTACCTGAATTCAATATTTAGCTAACTATTTAACTAGTTGAATATCTAGCTGATTTAATAATTAGCTGTCTAGTAGGTAGCAGA
>NW_007055566.1:0-774 GCF_000164805.1 Carlito syrichta | reverse complement strand
CTGAGAACATGGTGAGGCCCATCTTGCAGGATGAGCAACAGGAGAGGAGAGAATGGATCAGAGACTGGTGGAAATCTGTCTCCTCACATATTCTGCAGAATATGATTGAGGCGTGCATGTGACAACTCGTCTCAGGCCAGAGAAAGAACTGCCCAAGAGGAATAGCAGAAAAAAGACACATAAATTACACCACCAGGAAGAGTACCTATTCCCACCAGCCAAACTCTGAAAGCTTAAGGCTCAGGGGACACTGAATACACAGAAGTGTCAGAAATACTCAGGCCTAGGTTAAATGCTGCTACCAGCCTGCTGAATAAAGACTGAAAGCAACACCCAGAAGGATCAAAAGGTTTATTGGTCACTTAACCAAACCCCAGAACAAAGTTCAAGAATATTTACAGAAATTCAAAAGTTCAGAGGTCCAACAATATAAAACTCACAATTCACAAAGTTTAACAATGAAAATTAATATGTTGCTATGTGCTGTGGTTCACACCGGTAATCCCAGCATTTTGGAAGGCTGAGGCAAGATTACTACCTGAGCCCAGGGGTTTAAGACCAGCCTGGGCAACTTGGTGAGACTTTGTCTCTACAATAAATCAAAAAATTAACTAAGCTGGGCTCGGTGGCTCAGCCTGTAATCTCGCACCTTTGGGAGGCTGAGGTGAGTGGATTGCCTGAGCCCGTGGATTCAAGACCCGCCTGGGCAGCGAGACCTCATCTCTACAATAAATTAAAAAATCAGCCGGGCGTGGTGGCACATGCCTGTAATTG
>NW_007055565.1:0-504 GCF_000164805.1 Carlito syrichta | reverse complement strand
AAATACATAAATAGCCAGGCATTGTGGTTCACACCTGTAGTTCCAGCTATTTGGAAGGCTGAGGAGAAAGGATCGCCTGAGCCCAGCAAGTCGAGGCTGCGGTGCCTCTGTACTCCAGCCTGGGTGACAGAGTGAGACTCTCCCTCAAAAAAAAAAAAAAAAAAAAAGAAAGAAAACTAACACTGACTTCGATGTCACACACACCCCTGAAATCTTGATAGAGTCATAAACCAATTTCTCAGAAGGCCTTGGTCAGGAATGCAGCTAAATGTCCCATTCATTTTGGACACATCTACCTCTTAGCAAACCCACAGAATTCCAAGCCAGAGTCATATTCCAGTGGCAAAACTCAAAAGAAGACATGAAGACACTGCTATCCACCTGTCCTTGGAGCTAACTGTGTGTCCTCACCATTTTATGACCAGAGTCACAGACACTGGAAAACATCCACGACGTGAGAAATCAGTGCTGTGGCTGTTTTGAGTCCTTAGCACGATGCCACTA
>NW_007055564.1:0-775 GCF_000164805.1 Carlito syrichta | reverse complement strand
TACTGGGTGACTTTCACGGAAGCAGAAACTGAGTATCACATGTACTCACTCATAGTGGACCTGACACCATCATATACGACAACAAAAAAGATTTTCAGAGTTGGGAGATGCAGGGGAGGGGGAGGGCCAGGACTTGCAGTAGTTGGTTTGTGCCCGGGGTGCCGGGACGTTCGGGGACAGGTCTGAACAACAAGGGTTCCTGTAAAATGAATATTAATATATTTCACCCTGAATTGTACCCTACTTCTTTCAAATTACAAATGAAGAAGAAAACGTTTATACCAGATCCCTGAATCCATGGCCAGTCATTAGAAAGGAATTCTTGTTTCTATAGCCTTAATCACTTTTTTCCACACCCAAATAAAAACACATACCCTTATTTTATGGAAATGTGCTTAGATAAAATATCCTATTGCTGATTTTTAATTAACTTATTTTTGAAATATATCCCAGTTGACTCATTCGATATGTTTCATTGAGTATAGATAGCAACTGTATACTACTGCTTAAAATGAATTGTCCCGATTTGTGTCTTTTTCCCTGCAGCGGTATGTGTAGATCTCTGGCATGTTTCCTTTCTGACCATGTTTGCGTTTTCTCATGTGTTACTGTTACGTTGGAGTTGTTGAAATGTATCAGACACCTACTCTGCACAATGAATGGTACCTGCTGTCAATCTCTCTCTTGTGAGGGCGGGGCTCCGGGTCCCTCGCCATTGCGGGGCTGCAGCGCCCTGGCGTGAGGACGGCGCGTCGCGTCCCGGCCGCGTGACCTG
>NW_007055563.1:0-781 GCF_000164805.1 Carlito syrichta | reverse complement strand
AATAATTTTGCAAATTGTACACAACAAACATAAAAAGGTGGAAGCTTTTTAATAAAGAAATTGCATTTATAAATGATCTGTACTAGAATATAATAAATCTCCAGTTATAGTCAATGACTACCTGTGTTGTACAACAGATACCTTCTATTTTAGTTGCTAACAAAGGTTACACAACTCAAAAAAAAAAGAAATTTGAAGTGCAACAAGGTCAAATTTCAAAGATAAAAACTCAGCTTTCAGTAGAAGTTTTATTTTTCAGTTCTACAATTATTTATTCCAAGTCCAATATTTTTAGTAAAATATTATTGTATTTTATTGTAATTTACCTAGAAAAGCTTGCATTATAATTTTGCATGAGATTATAATTTTTTTTTTTATTTGAGTTGGAGTCTCACTCTGTCGCCCAGACTGGAGTGCAGTGGCCGCTCCCGGCCACCGTAGCCTCCACCTGCTGGGCTCCGGCGATCCTTCCGCCTCAGCCTTCCAAGTAGCTGGAATTACAGGCATGCACTACCACGCCCGGCTGATTTTTTGATTTATTGTAGAGATGAAGTATCACCAAGTTACCCAGGCGGGTCTTGAACCCGCGGGCTCAGGCAATCCACTCACCTCAGCCTCCCAAAGGCACGGGATTACAGGCTGAGCCACCGAGTCCGGCTTTGCATGAGATTATTAAATATCATTGATAACCTAGTTGTCAAAATTTGCAGATCTTCTAATATAGTATCTGAACATTTTAATGATAAGCACAGCTCACATCTCATATCTAATAAGGGTGCTG
>NW_007055562.1:0-778 GCF_000164805.1 Carlito syrichta | reverse complement strand
ACTTGACTTCCTCTTTCCTATTTGGATACCCCTGATTGCCTTCTCTTCTCTGATTGCTCGAGCCAGGACTTCAAATACTATGTTGAACAGGAGGGGTGAGAGTGGGCACCGTTGTCTTGTTCCAGTTTTCAGGGGAAATGGTTCTAATCTTTGCCCATTTAGGAGTATGCTCGCTGTGGGTTTCTCGTAGATGGCTTTTACTATTTTGAGGTATGTTCCCCGTATGCCTAGATGTTCAAGGGTTTTTATCAAGAAGGGTGCTGGATTTTATCAAAAGCTTTTTCTGCATCTGATGATATAATCATGTGGTTTTTGTTTTGACATCTGTTGATGTATTTAATTACATTTATGGTTTTACGAATGTTGAACCAGCCTTGCATCCAGGAATGAAGCCGACTTGGTCTTGATGGATGATTTTTGAGATGTGTTGCTGAATCCGGTTTGCTAGGATCTTGTTGAGAATTTTAGCATCTATGTTCATCAAAGATATTGGCCTGTAGTTCTCTTTCTTTGTTGGATCTTTACCTGGCTTGGGTATCAATGTGATGTTGACTTCGTAAAATGACTTGGGGAGAGTTCCATCTTTTTCAGTCGCCTGGAATACCTTCAGTAGCATTGGTATCAGCTCCTCCTTAAATGTCTTGTAGAATTCTGCTGGGAAGCCATCTGGACCAGGGCTTTTTTTTGTAGGAAGTTTTCTTATTACGTGGTCGATTTCCTTGATTGTTATTGGTCTATTTAGGGTCTCAATTTCTTCTTGTTCCAACCTAGGTAGGTG
>NW_007055561.1:0-781 GCF_000164805.1 Carlito syrichta | reverse complement strand
AACACTGTTACTATTTTGTTTACATGTGTATTTTTATAGATTTTTTCCTGCAAATATAGGAATGTATATATATATATATATATATATATATATATATATATATTTCTTCCAAGTGATACCCTACTACATAGCATTCTGTTATCTTTTTTCATTTAACAGCATGTGTTGGAAATCATTCCTAACCAGTGCATAGCAAGTTTGCTTCATCATAACTTTTAGAGGATGTGTCATATTTTTAGACCCTAGTGATAGACACTTAATTACCAATTTTTTTTGCTATTAAAAACACTATTGTAATACATAAACACATGCACATATGTGTGTGTGTATACTTACATCGGTCTAACAGCAAATGTATAAGATAAACTATAATTCCTGGAAGTAGAATTACTTGATTAAAGAATGCAGGCAGTTTTAAGTTTTTGTAGCTTTTGCCTCATTGCCCACTTCTAGAGGATGTACCAGTCATTAGGTTTCCACTTTCTAGCTCTTTTACCAACACAAAATTATAACATTTTTGATGTTCACCAGTCTAATAGGTGAGAAAATGATATTGCTTTATAGTTTTAATTTTTCTTATATTATGACTGTCAGATTGAGCATTTATGCATATATTTAAGAACATTTTTCTTTTTAAAAACTGTGTTAGTATCTTTTTCCAGTATATATATTTTAAAATTCCACAGTTTGTGTGGATCAATATCAAGGTACAAGTGAGCTTGGTCTTTTGTGTAAGGTTTCACTAGACCAAAATCAAGGTGTTGCCTGGGGATGCAACCTC
>NW_007055560.1:0-767 GCF_000164805.1 Carlito syrichta | reverse complement strand
TGAAGGCCATCCCGAATATGAGTGGAGGATTAAGACAACAAGGATGAGTGCCGAGTGGCTGGTATTGCTGTTTGAGTACTATGAGTTGAACGGTGCTTTACAAAGGCTATAAGCCTGTTGATGATGCAAGGCCCAAAAATGAGTAGGAGAATTAAAACAGCTAAAGGGCCAGCTACGGTGGAAATTAATGTAGTAAACCAGGAGGTGTGGTTAAACCATGCTTCAAACCAATTGAGTTGTTGCTCTCGTTCTTCTTTGCGTTCAGCTAACTCTTCCCTTACCTTAGCCATGGATTCCCTGACAATATCCGAGTGGTCCGTGTAGAAACAACATTCTTCTCCTAGGGTGGTGCATGTTCCTCCCTGCTGCAGAAATAACAAATCTAGCCCTCTATGGTTCTGTAGGACCACCTCAGATAACAAGGTTAGGGATTCCTGAAGATGAGAGATGGAAAATTCAATTCTCTCGATGTCTATGTTTATCTGCCCTAAGGCCATTATAATAGTGACTTTGGGTAGCTAGGGAGGCAATACCCGTTCCGGCTCCTTGTTAGTCCAAGTCCAAGAAGAACTGCCATGGAAATGGCGGTGACCGGCTCTCTTCTGTCTCTCCAGTGGATACCTGGGGTAAACCACCAGAGTATATCCTCATCTGAGTGGCAGAGAATTTTTGGAAGTAATTGGACTAACACACAGAAGCCTTGTTGGGTCTGATTTAAGACTTGCCCATGGAAGCAAGGGGTTAAGCCTGTTGAACATGCTCACCAG
>NW_007055559.1:0-748 GCF_000164805.1 Carlito syrichta | reverse complement strand
ACAAAATTCGAGGGGTGGAGGGGGTGGGAAGAGCATGATAATTGCTACACCCAGTCTCCTGAGCAGCAGAGACTGGAGGGAAGAGCCGCCAAGTGCTTCCCACATGGAGAGCCACTGCCAAGCCCATTGAGCAAAGTACTGGGAGAAGTGTGCCAAGGATTCCTGGTGCAGGCTTCCGGGGAGAGTCGCACATGCCTCTGTGCATGCATAGACATACACACACACATACACACACAAACACACACACACAGACACACACACACTCGGTTCAGGGGCGAATCCACTCCCACAGAATAAAAAAGAGCAAGAGCCTGGCGAGCAGGTGGTGGCTGGGACAGGAAGAGGTCATCACTTTCGCCATAGGCTGCTGCCAGGAGAGCAGTGTGGTTGCTGGGTTGGGGGAGATACCTACCAGAAAGGCAGTGTCCACCCAGGTGTGATCCCTCTTCATCTTAACTTTCATGTTTGCATCTCATTGATGTTTCTGATGATGATGTGGTGAATTCCAGGGGTTCCTTTGTGTTCCGCTCAGGTCTAATGAGCCAGTAACCCTGTGACCCACACTCCCTTGGTGGAGGTGGGGGGTCATGGGTGGTGTTGCCATTGGGCTGGAGGAAACAGCCAGGCAGTGGGGTGGAGCTGGTGGGAGCAGCAGCAGAATGGGATCCCTGGCCACCACTCAGACAGCTCACCAGTTGCTCTTGCTCCGCCTTCTCACAATACAATTTAATATCATGGAAAATGGAAG
>NW_007055558.1:0-785 GCF_000164805.1 Carlito syrichta | reverse complement strand
TTTTGTTATCAGTATGTATGAGCATACAATTTAATAGTTTTTTTTTCCTTTCTTAAGTTGCGTATACTTTTTCGGCACCCTCCATATATATACACACACACTTGTTTATGTATGGATTTACTATGATGAATTGATGTGTGTGGTTATGGAGGATGAGAAGGCCCCCCACCTACTGTCTGTAACCTGAATATCCAAGAAAGTTAGTGGTGTGATCAGGTCTAAGACCAAAAGTCTGAGCACCAGGAGACTCCAGGGTGTGACTCCCAGTCCAAGGGCAGAAGAAGACCTACGTACCAGGCATAGGGCATGCAAGAAGGGAGGGAGCAAAGGGGAGAGGTTTTTTCTCTGTGTTTTGTTCTATCTAGGCCCTCAGGGGATTGGGTGACACCCACCCATGTTGGGAAGAGCAATCTGGTCCACTGAGTCCAATAAGTCAGATAGTGATCACATGTGAAAACCCCTTCCACTCTCACAGACACATTCAGAAATGACATTTAATCTGGACTTCCTGTAGCACAGTCAAGTTGACACATACAATGAGCCATTGCACTGCCTAACACGTGTGACCTGTGAAAGTTTCCAAATGCATGATGAATGTGTGTTCAAGTTTTCTGGAATGATGGGTCCTTTTTTTTTACTTCTCTCGTCCTAAATCAGTCTGTTTTGTTCTGGACATGTTTTCTCCTATAGCCCAGGGAGAAAACTTTCATTTCCCCTTTACATGACTGCCTACAATCATTTACTATGATCCGTCAATTCTATCTCAAAGGTCTTTGAGATCCAGT
>NW_007055557.1:0-351 GCF_000164805.1 Carlito syrichta | reverse complement strand
TGAGCCTGAGGGTTCAAGAACAGCCTGGGAAACTTGATGAGACCTCATATCTACAATAAATAAAAAAATCAGCAGGGCACGATGGCATGCGCCTATAGTTCCTTCCCCACGTACTCCTCTATCTCTCCACTCCCCTCTTCAACCCACTATCTGCTCCATTCTCTCCCCTCTGCTAACCACATTTTATTTCAGGGAGTAAACCTACAGCCCCACTGTACGGACAGATTCCAGGGCAGTGGGAAGTGGATTCCACATTATCCACACGCCTGTCAGCGAATACCAGGACCTGCAGACAGATTTTGAATCACAGCTCTCCCCTTAAATACATCTCAAAACTGCAAAAAGGACCAC
>NW_007055556.1:0-726 GCF_000164805.1 Carlito syrichta | reverse complement strand
CAATAAATCAAAAAATCAGTCGGGCATGGTAGCGCTTGCCTGTAATTCTAGCAACTAGGAGGGCTGAGACAGAAGGATCACCGGAGCCCAGTGGGTCGAGGCTGTGTTGGCCAGGAGCATGCCACTGTACTCCTGCCTGGGTGACAGAGTGAGACTCCCACTAAAAAACACAAAAAACAAAAATGCCCCAACCCTGATGGAAGTGGTCAAGCAGACAATAAAGAATGACTACTATTAGCTATGTGCTCCACATGCAGGTAGTTCCCAATCCTTTACAATCTGGAACATTCACAGTCAGTCCTTGAGGTTTAACTATGAGCAAGGCTGGTGATATCTTGGTATCCCACAGCTAGTAAGGGACAGACCTGGGATTTGAGTCTAAATATGATTAACTCCACACCCTGTGCTCTAACCACCTCACTGCACTGTCTTTCTTCTTACTAAGAGTAGATTCTGGGCACTGATTTGGATGCTCAGGGATCCCCTAAGCAAGAAAGTAACTGCTCCACCTACAATCACAGCAAATGAGCATTCCGGCTTGTGAACAACCCAGAGAGAATAGAGCACAATAAACCCCTCTAGGACAGGAATCTCACACTCACTTGTGTTTACATTTCCCCCAAATACATGACTGTCCCAGACTATATTCCCCCAGCAAGTTAGTGGGAGAGGCCTGTTGACCAGATTTTTTTCCTTTGTTTTTGATCTGCGTACAGATAACTGTGT
>NW_007055555.1:0-695 GCF_000164805.1 Carlito syrichta | reverse complement strand
CAGGGGGCCAGTGCCCACCACAGCCTCTCCATCAGTTAGCATAGTAGGTGAAATAATGTTGAAAGGTGTGTGTTCACATATTTGTGTGGAGGAATATGCCCAGAAGACTGCCACTGAAGCATTTGTCCCTCCTCCTTGTGTTTTATTATTAGCAGGTGTCAAGATGCAGGAGAGTGTCTTCTGGGACTTGTTCTGAGATAACTCTCTGGTGAATGCAGAGCATGAATTAGAGGTTGTCCGGAAGGGGGATAGAGTTAGGGGCATAGGCCACTGGGCAGGCACGCCAGGCCCCGTGGTGGGCTCAGTCAGAACATGAGGGAGGGAGTCCATCCTCACAGCGTTGCCTGCCCTGCTGAAGAGCCAAGACATGAACACAGGAGCCCTCTCCTGGGTTGGAGAAATGGGATCAGAGTGAGAAAGGCAGGAATGGGTGGAGGTCTTCTGGGGAAGTCCCAGCATAGACTACTCTTTCCTCGTTACCTCAAGATTGCTGGGGAGTAGCTCCAGCATAGGGTGGGAGGCAGCCCTGATGCTTCCTCTGCCCACTCTTTTTTTTATTCTTTTTTTAGTTGGAGTCTCACTCTGTCGCTCAGGCTGGAGTGCAGTGGCTCACTCACGGCCACCGCAGCCTCGACCTGCTGGGCTCAAGCGATCTTTCTGCCTCAGCCTTCCAAGTAACTGGAACTACAGGCACG
>NW_007055554.1:0-712 GCF_000164805.1 Carlito syrichta | reverse complement strand
GAATTATCACTATAACAAAGAATAGAGATCCAAATGTTCTCCCTCCTAAGCTGCACTTGATCGATTAGAGTGCTAGAAGAAAGTGATTGGCAGTAGTAGAAAACGGTTTTGGGGTAGGGGTGGGATTGGCTGTGGAGTTATATTGTTAACGGAGGGAGGGGCAGACCTCACCATCCAGGGACCATGCATAATCAATGTTTGAATATGTAACTCTGAATTGTACCCCATATTGTGCAACAATTAAAATAAAATAAATACATAAATAAAAGCTGTAAAACGTGCAACTGACTGTATTTGCTTTCTTCTATTTTTTTTTTTTTAACTTTTTTCATCTAAAGATAGTTGCAGTCCAGGGTTGGGGATAGAAATGTTCCTTTGAAGGGATTGATTTCTACGAAGGGCGCACGACTCCCATTATAACTTCCTTTCCTATTCATACGTGAGAATCCATTGTACATTTGGTTTCAACTTTGAAACTACTACATTTCTCACAAAAATGCTGAATGTTTTATTCTGCACAAATTGAAACGTGTTGACTTTCCAGACGTGTATCATCCTCAGTCAACTTCACATTGAGGATCAGAGTACCTATGTTGCTATTCAGAAGACAGAATGCATAATAAATCTTAACAATATCAAAGGAAAAATTGTAGAATAATTTAACATATATTTTTCCTTTCTTAAAACTTTTGTACATATTCTTGGGACACGG
>NW_007055553.1:0-955 GCF_000164805.1 Carlito syrichta | reverse complement strand
TGTTGTCAGAAATGACAGCAGTAAAGAATACTGTGATGGAAATGAACAACAGACTAATAAGCATGGAAAGCAGAATCAGCCAAGCCGAAGAAAGAATCTCAGAGCTTGAAGACCAAAACACAGAACTAACCCAAACTGTCAAAAGCATAGAAAAGAAGCTCAAAAAGACAGAACAAAACCTGCAAGAGATGAATGATCACTTCAAGAGACCAAACCTAAGAATAATTGGGCTTCCTGAGGCAGAAAGAGAAACCGAAGCCACACTGGAACAAACATTTCATGAAATCATTCAAGAAAACTTCCCTCATCTCATTAAGGATGAAAAAATTCAAACACAAGAGATTCAGAGAACCTCTGCAAGACATCAAACGAGAAGACCAACTCCCAGACACATAATAATTCGCCTAAACAAAGTAACTATGAAAGGAAAAATCCTAAAGGCAGCAAGAGAAAAAGGCCAGACTACCTACCAGGGAAAATCAATTAGAATAGCAGCAGATTTATCAACAGAAACCCTTCAGGCCAGGAGAGCCTGGAGCCCTATCTTCAAAGTTCTAAAAGAGAAACAATTTCAACCAAGAATAACCTACCCAGCCAAGCTAAGCTTCATAAATGAGGGAGAATTGAAATCTTTTCCAGACATCCAATCCCTACGAACCTACGCCGCTACCAGACCACCTCTACAAGAAACACTTAAGAAAGTACTGAACACAGAAGAAAAAGAAAAAAGAACAACAACATTCTTCACAAGAGTACAGGCAAAAGATTAAAAACACACATGAACCAACTCCAAAACCCAAAGAAAGACAACAAATAAACAGGAACAACTCTGTAAGACCTTATGACAGGGATCAACTCTTGCATTTCAATTATTAGCCTAAATGTGGACGGACTAAATGCACCACTGTTAAAGACATAGATTGGCAAAATGGATAAAATATCATCAGGCAACAAG
>NW_007055552.1:0-828 GCF_000164805.1 Carlito syrichta | reverse complement strand
GATTCAGTGTTAGATATTTGCTGTTTAAATTGCATTACACTTCTTTCTTAGATAATATACTTTGATGTTCATAGGAGTGCTCTATTCGAGTTGTCGTCATTCTCACCTAGGAACCCAGGTTGCCCTGGTAGCCACTAGAGAATTGCAGGTTCCTTGGTGGGCAGGGAGGGAACGAGCGTGGCAAAACTAACAGTGGTCTTAGTCTCCACCGGAAAGCGACGTCGGTCACTGGCCAGAACAAGTCACCCGAGCATGTCTGACTGCCAGAGGGAAGGAGTGGTGGTGGGACACGAGGGGAGGATGCTCATTTAAATCTTAATGAACAGCAATACGGGATACCACAAAGGCCTCCGGTTCTTTCAGAATTCTTTCTCCTGTCTGTGAGACTAATCTTTCTACCAGGAAGTTCCACAGTGCCCCCAACTTTTGAACCTCTCTCTCCCCATGGCTCACCTTTTCCCTCGTGAGTTAGTCCCTTCCGATATTCAATCGGTTAATGTTCATTAGAACAGCCACCATGAAAACCCCATTTTCCAGTACTGTGAGTTTATTTTTCAATCCTACCCTCCAGAATCCACAGATAAATCACTTTTCTCATGAAGGCTTTCTTGATGACTGCAGCCCATACCAAGTGCTTCGAATTCCTTTACTGTCACAGATACAAAGTCATCACAAAAGCTGTTCTACAACATTTTCTAATGTGTTTTCTGGCTGAATGTTTGTTTCTTCGACAAGCGGACAGACTCAGAGTAAGAGCAGCATTTTCTGTGCCTCCCATGATCCTCACCCTGAAGACCGAGTGAAAGACCAGGCAGAGAAACATTAATC
>NW_007055551.1:0-347 GCF_000164805.1 Carlito syrichta | reverse complement strand
CTTGGAAGGCTGAGGCGGAAGGATCGCCGGAGCCCAGCAGGTCGAGGCTGCGGTGAACGGGAGTGGCCACTGCACTCCAGTCTGGGCGACAGAGTGAGACTCCAACTAAAACAAACAAACAAACGAAAAAACCAATGCACTAAGCCAGGCTTGGTGGCTCAGCCTGTAATCCCCCGCCTTTGGGAGGCTGAGGTGAGTGGATTGCCTGATCCCGTGGGTTCGATACCCGCCTGGGCAACTTGGCGAGGCCTCATCTCCACAATAAATTAAAAATGAGCCGGGTGTGGTAGCGTGCGCCTGTAGTTCCGGCTACTTGGAAGGCTGAGGCGGAAGGATCGCCGGAGCCC
>NW_007055550.1:0-586 GCF_000164805.1 Carlito syrichta | reverse complement strand
TCTCCCAGTGTGTGTGTGTGTGTGTGTGTGTGTGTGTGTGTGTGTCTCCAGTAATTATTGCGAAGCTGAATGTGTGTGTGTGTGTGTGTGTGTGTCTCCAGTAATTATTGCGAAGCTGAGTGTGTGTGTGTGTGTGTGTGTGTGTGTGTGTGTGTGTGTGTCTCCAGTAATTATTGCGAAGCTGAGTTTGCCCTGAATGGATTATCTAGATGTTTTTTCCATTCTCCTCGTCTTTCTACTTTTTTCTGTATTTTGGCTTCTCCATTCTAAGGCAGAGAAAGCAGGGGTGAAAGGGAAACGTGTTCTAATCCTTCTTGTGTGTTATAGTGTTATAATGAAAGATATACCAAGGAAGGTTGAAACAGTCTCCCCTTCCCACTGCCTAAGTGTCATCCTGTAGAATTTAAGAAAATACTCAAATACTCTCTTTTCCATTGGGGTCAGATCTGCGGCCTCACTGTGGGAAGTGATCCTGGTACATTATTAACTCCATCCCTGCAGTGGACTTAACTGAGGCTTCGAGCGCTTCAAGTATTTGTCCAGGTCCACAAAGCCAGGAGGCGCTGGAGCTGGAGCTAGAATGGGA
>NW_007055549.1:0-638 GCF_000164805.1 Carlito syrichta | reverse complement strand
GAGGGAAGCAATCCCATCATGTTGTAGCCAGGGAGAAAGTGATGTCCAGGGCAGACTGTGCACTCTGGTGGCTCTCTTTATCATGCCCCACTGTCTCTGAGACCCTCACATTCAGAGCACACCTATACACCCTTTTCTTTTCTGGTCATGCTCTCTCCATTGCCCATTCCTCCTCCCAGAATGGTTCATATTTACTCAACTATGGAGGGGAATTGAGCTTAAAAGATGAGAGTGATTTCCAGTTTCCAGTACCAGTTTCCAGTTTTCAGTACCACATGCAATGAGCTTGGAGTAGACATTCTATCCTAATAATAAGTAAAAAGCTGAACAAATGGAAAATGGGCAACTCTTCTTAGATCCTTCAGAGAGTTGAGATTGCAGGGAAAACCACTGCTCCAGAAATTGAAGAGACAGACTGGAGAATGCAGATATCACAGCTTTCTGAAACAGAAACCCAAGGATTGAAACCTCCACAGGAGCCAGCACTAAGGTAGGAAAACCTGAATCTGATGAACTGCTGCAGGCACAGCATGGAAAACTTGAGAGGGAAAATCCCTGGACACCAGTCATGGGGTCCCACATTTTTGTCAGTTTGAGATTCCAGAGCTGCACCAGTGTCTCATGGCAAAAAAAGAGAG
>NW_007055548.1:0-690 GCF_000164805.1 Carlito syrichta | reverse complement strand
CCATTGCTCTTCCGTTGGCATTTACGAGGAAGAGCTGACAGGCTTGGCTTGCTGGCTGTGAGTGTGCATCAGCTTGGGAGAATGCTGTGTCAAATGTTGACTGCATTGTGATGTATTTTCCAGTAGTTTGATTCTTGTGTGCTGTACGGTGTAATACACGATTCTCAAGGTACGGCTTGAATGAGCATAGCCGAGCATGTTATGTCGATACTTCACATGTAGGAATGAGCATGTCAATGGTGTCAGACTGAGTGAAATGAGTGCTACACACTCACTTGTAGAAAAGCAGTGCTTGCCTTCTGTTTGAGCCCTGAAACGTTTTACCCCTTGGCGTTTCTCTAGGCTAGGAAATGCAGTCACTCTCGCGTTGGCCTTGCTGAATAAGCGTAGACGGCCTCTGTGAGGCTTGTTGTGCATGTGCATGTTCCCGGGGAAGGAGCTTTTCAAAATGTGCAGCGCTCTTTAGGGGCTATCTATGTTATTCTCACTTGGTGCATGCTGCAACACATGAGTCTGAGTCTCGCGGTTTTCTTCTCATTTGGACTTCGGCTGTGCAGAGCGCCTCTGTTTGAACTAAGAGTTCTCTCATGGGACACGCTTTGCCCATGTGCAGCTCTACGCTGCCACCCAGGGGGCGATGGGAACCCCACAGTGGAGCAAGAAGGCATTACTTGGTGAATTCCCTGGGTG
>NW_007055547.1:0-505 GCF_000164805.1 Carlito syrichta | reverse complement strand
TATTATAATCTGATTTTTCAGGTTTAAGTATTTGATCCATATACTTTTAATGTGTAGGATGATCGATAGTGGTCCTGCCTCAATCTTGTGCATATTGTCAGCCTTGTCCCAGCGCCATTTACTGAATATGTTCTAAGTTGCCCAGCGGTTCTCGAAGGTATTTTCAAAGATGAGAGGGTTGAGAATTCGTGAATCTCATTCTAAGTTTTCTCTCTTTTTTTTGTTTTTGTTACAAAAGAGCGAAGTTTTTTTTCTTTTCAAAATCATTAAACTGTCATTTTGGCTAAATAAGTAACTTTTACAATAACTACTGCAATTTTGTGTTGTAACATGCTTTTAAAAAAAAAACTTTGATACTTAAACTCTTCAAGTTCTTAATTCAGTCTCTAGGATGAGATAAGCAGCAAGCTCCAGGGACCACACCTACCCCACCCTCTTCTAAATTGCCTGAAGGCCAGGTAAATTAATTTCACTAACAGCACAAACTTTAAAATCTCCTTCCAGG
>NW_007055546.1:0-766 GCF_000164805.1 Carlito syrichta | reverse complement strand
CAGTAAATCAAAAAAAGGAGCCGGAACGTGGTAGCGTGTGCCTGTAGTTCCAGCTACTTGGAAGACTGATGTGGAAGGATCGCCGGAGCCCAGCAGGTCGAGGCTGCAGTGGTTGGAAGCAGTCACTGTCCTCCAGTCTGGACGACACAGTGAGACTCCAACTTAAAAATAAATATAATAAGAAATAAAAAATATTTTTTCAATATAATCAATGAACTATTTACCTAAACTTTCACAGAGCAAAATACCTAGAAGAAGTTTAGAAAACACTAAGTATACCATGTAACAAAATAAATTAATCAAAAAACTCGTTAATTTTCTTTTTTGTATTTTGCTATTTATCAGTCTCTCATTCTCTCATTCATTCACAGAAAGAGAAATTTAGCGATTAACAGGATCACAGAGAAGGGGAGACATGAGAACATACCCCAATATGAAATTACAAGATGAAGTAAAGGGGCCTGGCCACTCCAGCTACTGATAACTGTATTGAAATTAAAAAAGAACTTTTGTCACTTCTTCGCTGGGCAATAGGGGCAATTATCTAAAACTCTTTGCTAGAATTCAAAAACATACCAGAGCAAGGCCCTTCAACCAAACTCAGATAATTACTTTTGACAAATGTTCTGCTTGAACATAATGGAGTTGCTCAAATGCTTTTAAAAATGACCACACTTAAAACAGTAAAACAATCTTAACAAAGTCAACCCAATAACACATCCTTGTGCATTCGCCCCCAACACACACACACAGTCACATACCCTCG
>NW_007055545.1:0-767 GCF_000164805.1 Carlito syrichta | reverse complement strand
TAATGAGTTAAGTCATATGATAAAGTCACCTAGCTAGCACGTAAGATAACAAGTAAGCTAACAAGATACCTAGCTGGTTAAGTGAGTTAGCTTACTAGCTAGCTAACTATTTAAGTCAGCTACTTAGGTAGCTAGCTAGTTAGCTAACAATTTAAGGCAGCGGGCTAGCTAGGTAGGGAGCTAATTAAGCCAGTTGGCTAGCTAGCTGGTTAGCTGGTTAATTCAGCTAGTTAATAGAACTGGCAAACCAAATGGCAAGGTAGGTAACTAGATAGTTAAGTCAGCTAGCTAGTTACCTGGTTAGCTAGTGATGTCTGTGAGTTAAGTCAGCTGGCTAGCCAACTGGCTAGCTGGTTAAGTCAGCTAGTTAATCAGCTGTCTAGCCAGCTGACTATGTAGGTAGCTAGTTGGATAAGTCAGCTGGCTAGCCATCTGGCTAGGTAGGTAGCCAGCTAGTTAACTCAGCTGAGTTGCTGGTTAAGTCAACTGGCAACCAGCTGGCTATCTAGATAAGTCAACTCATTATGTCAGTTGGCAATCCAGCTGATTAGGTAGTTAAAAAGCTAGTTAAGTCAGATGGCTAGACATCTGGCTAACTAGTTATTTCAGCTAGTTAAGCCACCTGGATAGCTAGGTAGCTAACTGGTTAAGTCAGTTAGTTAAGTTAGCTTGCTAGCTAGTTAACTCAGCGAGTTAAGACAGCTGGCTAGCCAGATGGCTAGCTGGGTAGCTAGATAGTTAAGTCAGCTGTCTAGACAGGGAGCTAG
>NW_007055544.1:0-804 GCF_000164805.1 Carlito syrichta | reverse complement strand
CCATTTCTATACCCTCCAGCAGTGTGATAATCACTTACTGGGGGCGTACAAGTTCCGTGCTTTACAAACTATGTATCACAAGACCACCACAAAGATCTGCAATTTCAAGCAAACAATTCGAATTCCATGATGCCTGCCGTGCTTACATTAAGGTCACAGGTGCACAATTTCAATACAAATCGTTCAAAGTGTTTTCCATAATGTTCAATGAATCATTCATATTATACTCTTTGTTCTATACCCTGATTAATACAAAAAACTTTTCTAAGTTAACTCTAGATTTAATCCAAGTTCACTGACTCCCAATATTTTTAACGATTAATATTATCAACTTAACACTATACTATAATCTATAAGTTTAGTTAAATGACTTAACTGTCAGTTATACTATTAACCTATTATGATTTAACGTAATGCCTTATAACTCAGTTAAAACTTATTCTTAAACTACCAAACTTTACTATAATTCATATGAGTTTCATATGTCTAAACTTTAATTTTTATATAATCTAATGATTGACCTTTAATACTATGCTATATCCTATTAAGCTAATACCTTATCGTTAATTCTTTTATAAATCATATAGTAACTATTACACTTGAATAATGTAGCAAAAGGAAACAAAACAGCAAGCATAAATTTATGCAACTATGAGTGTATATGTATATATTTTATCCTAACAAGTCTACTCTAAAAATCAAATAGTAGCTGTCACACTCTTGAACAAGGAAATGCAGGGTTGCCAAGATGGCGGCCCTGGGCTGAAGCAGACAGTTTCGGTAATTAACGAAACAAAAGAAAAG
>NW_007055543.1:0-1076 GCF_000164805.1 Carlito syrichta | reverse complement strand
AACTCTGTGCACAGTCTGTGTGTATGTTCGGCATTTCGGAGCTCAAACATTCTACATGTGTATGCATGGTGTGTCCCACACTGATTTGAGATGGACGGCGCATGCATGTGGGTCTAAGTGGCTGCGTGTCTGTGTCGTGTCGTGTGCACGATGGGTGCACACTGATACGTGCATGTTTTAGTGTGGATCCTGTGCTGGTGTTTCTAGGTATTGTGCTCGGTTCAATATTGGTGTGTACATTCCTACCACATGTGTGCAATTCCATGAGACTCTATGTCGGGGTGTGTGTGTGTTTGAGGAAGTTGGGCCAGTGTCTTTTGTAGCAGGAAGACTAGAAGAGAGTACAGCTAGCTAGTACTACTGAATCCTGGGCAGTGCTATTTGACTGCTTTTCCTCTTCTTTAACCTTTGGAGCTTATGTTTCAATCATGGAAAGAATGTCTCTATAGAAATGCTGGTTGACAGAGGGTCGGCTTTGATGTGTTGTATGCATATGTGTGGATATTTCTTTGGTTTTCCATTTTCTTCTTTTAAAGGACAGCTGTGAATGTATTTTTTTAAAGATATTTCTCTGCAGTGTGCCTAGGGAATGCAAAACATTACATCTGAAGCTCAGTCTTTCAGGGTTTTGGTTGCATAAATTAAATATTTATTCACCAACTTACTATCTTTGGTAAACTGGCCAACAGAAAGCTGACTGCACACAGCGAGGGTGTGTGGGTGTGTGTGTGTGTTGGGGGGGGACAAGAATGTGTTTTTGGGTAGACTTTTTAAAGATTGTTTTACTCTAAGTGTAGTCATTTTTAAAAGGATTTGAGTAACTACACTATGCTCAAGTAGAACATTTGTCAAAAGTAATCATCCGAGTTTTCCTGAAGGGCCTTGCTCTGCTATGGGTCTAAATTCTAGCAAAGGGTTTTAGGTAATTGGCCCCATTGCCCAGCAAAGAAGTGACAAAAATCCCTTTTAATTGCAATCCAGTTATCGATAGCTGGAGTGACCAGGCCCCTTTACATCATCTCTTCATTTCATAGTGGGGTATGTTATCATTTCTCCCTTTCTCTGTGATCCTGTTC
>NW_007055542.1:0-1354 GCF_000164805.1 Carlito syrichta | reverse complement strand
CTTTCGGATGTTAGAGACAGGAAGAGGCGAGAGCTGTGCCAGCTGAAGTGGGGGAGAGAGAGAGAGAGAGATAGAGAGATCATACTTTCTATGCCTTTTTGTTCTGTTTGGACCCTCAAAAAATTGGATGATGTGTGCCCATATTGGTGAGGAAGGATTTTCTTTACTCAGTCTACTTATTTGAATGTGAATCTCTTCTGAAAACTCCCTCACAGACACATTCAGAAATAATGTTTATCAGCTATCTGGGCATTCTTTCGCCCAGTTAAGCTCACATATAAAATTACCCATTCTACTATCAAAGTCTACGTCTCTCTAAAATATGCATAGTAAACTCAATGTTGGCACAAAATTAATTTTTCCCACAGAGTTCTTCTAAGTGTTCTGGTTCTTCATTCTTCATTTCTTTGAGAATTTTGGTTGCAAAATTTGGTAAAAATGCCAGTGTCTTTCAAAGAGTTAAGATTTCAACAGAACTTAGGCTTCTCCACAGGGATTCAGGTCTGGATGCTCAGCTAGTTTGGAATCCCAGACTTTTTTTTCCCTAGGATCACATAGCTCTTTACCCTTCAAAACCACAACAGTGAGGTTTTTTATTCCTTTCTCTGAATGGTGCCTTAGCAACAGCCACACACTGAGAATTTGCCTGGTGTGGCTTCTTAGAGAACAAATCCAAAATTTCCCTCAACACAGTTTGCTATCACAGTTAGACTAAAAGGCTAATGCCATTGCTTTGTGGTTCATGTGCATTTAGCTCCTCTCATGCACAAAGTGAGAGGCTTAAAAGCTTTGTTGTTGTATAAGAAGTGTTTGTTGTAGTTTATAAATCTCTACCCATGCCTCTAGGTTTTTGTTTACCTCATAATATCTATGTTAATAGGTTGACTGGGTTCTTCTGCTTCTGTAACCCCTGCTGGCAGTGTGTGAGTGTTAAACAATAAGTCCCTTCCAAACTCCCCTCTAAGTTGTGACAGGCAAGCCACCCTTATGGTGGGCTCTGTATTAATTCAAACCTGCTTGTATGCCAGAGCTGACTTATGCACAGTCGCGGTGACTATGTAAACCTTAGCTTCTAGTCAACATGTTCTTGAACCCAGGGTCCAGCTTATGCACAGTCACAATGACTGTGTGGACCTGAGCCCCCCAAGTAAATATGTTACAAGCGCCTCCAGTTATCTAACATTCCAGAAGACCTAATCAGTTCCACCCTGCCTGTCTGACCGTTAGTGGTCAGTCATGGTCACCTGGAGCCCGTGCCCACTCAAATCAAACACAAACCAACCAATCAGTATCTCTGTAACCACACTCATACAATTCCATCCAGTCCTGTGTGGGCAAGTCTGTAATGCCACCC
>NW_007055541.1:0-782 GCF_000164805.1 Carlito syrichta | reverse complement strand
GAATGGAATGTAGTGTAACGGAAAGGAAGGGAGATTAACGGAATGGAATTGAATGGAATGGAAAGTAACAGAACGGAATCCAAAGGAAGGGAAAGGAGAGTAACGGAATGGAAGGGAATGGAATGCAATGGAATGAAACAGAGAGTAACGAAATGGAATGGAATGGAACTGAATGGAGCGTAACGGAATGGAATGGATTGGAATGAAATGGAATAGAGTTTTGCGGAATGGAATGTAATGGTGTGGAATGGAATAGAGAGTAACGGAATGGAATGGAGTGGAAAACAATGAATTGGAAAGGAAAGGACAGTAGTGGAATTGAGTGTAATGGAAAGGAATGGAATGGAGAGTAAGAGAATGGAATGGAATGGAATGGTGAGTAATAGAAAGGAATGGAATGGAATGGAGAGTAACTGAATGAAATGGAATGGAAAGCATAGGATTGGAGTGGAGTGGAATAAAATGAAAAGTAACGGACTGGAATGGAATGGATAGGAATTGAGTGTAATGGAATTTAATAGAATGAAATAGAATGGAATGGAATAGAGAGAAAAGGAATGGAGTGGAAAGAAATGGAATCGAATAGAATGGAATGGAATGGAAATTAACGGAATGAAATGGAAAAGAATGGAATGGAATAGATTGGATTGGAGAATATCGGCATGGAATGAGATGGAATAGAATGGAGTGTAACGGAATGGAATGGATTGAAATGGAATGGAATGGAAAGGAATGGAGTGGAGAGTAACGGATTAGAATGGAATAAAATGCAGTTGAATGGA
>NW_007055540.1:0-580 GCF_000164805.1 Carlito syrichta | reverse complement strand
TATAAAACAGTCAGTGCTATAGTTACTCTCTTAGCACCAGCTGGCCAAAAACAAACTTCACTAGCCTCCCCTAAATCAAACTGAACTAACCACACTTCTATAATAAAATGGTTACTAAAATTTTCTTAATTTATATAAACTATTTTCTAAAACCTATATCTATAAATTTCTAAAGGTCACATCAAGAGAACCTATGACCTGCACTAAGGTTCCTCAATGTGACTCAAAGTCAAACTTAAATTGTGATAAAACAAAAGAACATAAGCCGTGGAGAATGGGAACAATAGACTCCTAGGTTTAGCTCTGCACGTTCCAGTCTCAGAGTTTTCTGTTAGAGCCAGCTGGAGCTTTTCTTGGTAGTTTGTGCCAAATGGAAAAGGAAGATTGTTCTGGCTATTCTTGGACATTTGTGTTTCCATATGAATTCCTGTGTTGTTTTTTTCTGGGTCTGAGAAGAATGTTGCTGGTAATTTGATGGGTATTGCATTGAATTTGTAGATTGCCTTAGGTAAGATGGACATCTTCACAATGTTGATTCTTCCAATCCATGAGCATGGGATATTTTTCCACTTGTTTGTGG
>NW_007055539.1:0-578 GCF_000164805.1 Carlito syrichta | reverse complement strand
TATAAACTGCAGCATTTATTATATTTGATTCTGAAGATTTGGATCTATAGTTCCATAGTAAAGGCAAATGTTTTATCTATCTATCTATCTATCTATCTATCTATCTATCTATCTATTTTTTGAGTTGGAGTCTCACTCTGTCGCCCAGATTGGAGTGCAGTGGCATGCTCCCGGCCACCACAGCCTTGACGTGAAGGGCTCTGGTGATCCTTCCGCCTCAGCCTTCCAAGGAACCAGAGCTACAGGCACATGCTACCACACCCAGCTAATTTTTTTTTTGTTTATTGTAATGACGAGGACTTACCAGGTTGTCTGGGCAAGTCTCAAACCCATGAGCTCAGGCAATCCATTCACCTCGGCCTCCCAAAGTACTGGGATTACAGGCTGAGTCACCAAGCCCAGCCGAGGCAATGTTTTAAATACTTCGCTCTCATGTAAGTGAATTTCAACACCCACCCAGGTTAGAATATAAGGGATATCAGGCAAGGAGGGCAATACAAGAAAGAGGAGATGCTGCGTACATTGGGAAGGGGCAATGACAGAGGACCAAAGATGGCAGTGGGAAGGGAGGAAGGTTG
>NW_007055538.1:0-703 GCF_000164805.1 Carlito syrichta | reverse complement strand
AATCAAAAACTAGCCGGGCGTAGTAGTGCGTGCCTGTAGTTCCAGTTACTTGGAAGGCTGAGGCGGAAGGATCGCCGGAGCCCAGCAGGTCGAGGCTGCAGTGACCGGGAGCGGCCACTGCACTCCAGTCTGGGTGACTCAAAAAAAAAAAAAGTGAGAAAAGAGGGGAAGATGGCGGCAGAGCCAGTCAGACTAAGTGAGTCCCAGTGTGAGTGTGAGTATATGGAAAATTTTGCATATGTGTCAGTGAGTAAGTGGGCGTGTGAGTGGCTGACTGAGGGGGGAATTGGGAACAAATGGCCAGGACTTTCCTAGTGAAGCAGCTAGTGTCACAGTTGCTCTGCTTGGTCCCTAGTGCTTCCCCAGGGAGCAGAAGCTGAGCACCATTAAAAAAAAAATCAACAGAGCCCTTCTGGGGAAGAAGCTGCCAGGAGTGACTGCCTGCTCCAGGCTCTGCCTCACCACTGCAGTGCCTGGCTGGACACTGGCAGCAGGGGCTACAGAGAGAGCACAGTGAGAAAGCCCAGAGGCAGTGCCCAACTGGAGAAGACGAAAGAGACACCCTGTCACCATTTTGAAAACTGGGCAGGAAAGTGCTCCACCTTGCTCACCACCGAGTGACAGACCCAACCTGTGACTGGCAGATTAACTACTCAGGGGTTGATCATGACCCAGAGGAAATATCCTGAAAGTACAGACTCCG
>NW_007055537.1:0-612 GCF_000164805.1 Carlito syrichta | reverse complement strand
CTGGACAGAGATTATATATTTAAGACTTCAAATAGTCTCTAGCTTTTTAGGCTTCATCTCGGTCTTAATGATTCTTAAAATTGTAGGATTCTTTCTTGTCTTTAATTTTTTAAGAAATAATTACAATAAAGTAAAATGTTAACTTTTTGGAGTGCTTACTAAAAACCACCTGCAGGGCTAGAGTGCCTTATTGTGTTCTTGTGTGTTCTTTTTTACTATAGCCCTATGAGGTAAGTGCTCTTGATGTCATCCCTCTTTTACAGCTCAGGAAATGGAGGCACAGAGCTGTCAGATAACTTGCCAGAGATCACACAGCCAGGTTATTGAAGAGGAGTTTGAACGGAGGCAGTAATTGCCCCTTTAACTCTGCCCCCTTAACCATGTTCTGGTTAACTGTCTAGTCTAGTGCTTTGGAGAGGTAATGTAGATCAATACTTCTCCACTAGGAAAGGGAAAGGATTTGGGTCAAAAAAAAAAAAAAAAAAAAGATCTTTACCGGTCATGCATGGTGGCTCATGCCTATAATTCCAGCACTTTGGGAGGCTGAGGTGAGAGGACTGCCTGAGCCCATGGGCTCGAGACCAGCCTGGGCAACTTGGCAAGACCTCATCT
>NW_007055536.1:0-791 GCF_000164805.1 Carlito syrichta | reverse complement strand
GAAAGACCAGGCAGAGAAACATTTATCCTTTTAAAATGTATATGTCTAAAGGAGAAGGAACCGACTCAAGCTTCAGGAAGTAGCTGTGAGGACAGGGCGGCAGAAAATGACAGAAAATCTGAATATGGAACCGATGCAGCAGCTCGGTTTCTTGCCTTGAAGTGACAACAACCAGAGAGGGAGTCGGGTGCGGACGGAGGAGCTGGGCGCTCAGAACAGACACTGGCACTAGTGGAGGAGGGTGATCTGAGCATTGGGGTGTTGTGGAACACAGGGCCAGAGGAACCAACCGGCTTTTATCCATTGTGTTTTACAAGGTCTTCACTGGTAGGCTTTTATCTGTTTGTGGCCAGAAGACCTGACTGTGAGTGGTGTCGAGAATGAGCAACCGGGCTGGAAACAGAAGGAAGGGCCTTGAGCCCCAGGCACAGGACTCCGCAGCCCCCTAGAACCCTAGACCGAGCAAAGAGTTGCCTTGTGCCTGCTGAGAGCCCGCAACTCATTTTCAGGGCTGTTGCACCGAGGCACAGAGTTGGGAGGAAGACCCCAGAGATGAAGACAAAGTTACCCTGGAGAGTGTGTGATCTCACGGGAGATAGCACGTAGGAAATATGGTGGGCCAGGAAGCAGCGACTAATGGACATTAGCGTTAAGGACCAAGTGCCGCTACTGGAGGCCATGCGAAGGCATCACAGATCTCTGGGACTAGAGTCCGTGATTGTAGAATCACAGAATACCAAAATGTCAGAATTGGAGGTGACTTTACAGATTAGACAAATTAGTTCATCTAT
>NW_007055535.1:1480-2683 GCF_000164805.1 Carlito syrichta | reverse complement strand
AGCACACTCATGACCACCCCAACATCAGCCTGCTGGATTCAGGAGATCCTTCCACCTCAGCTTTCTATATAGCCAGAACTACAGGTGCAAACTACATGCCCATCTAATTTTTTCATTTACTATTGATATGAAGTCTCATCAATTTGCATAGACTGTTTTCCAACTCATGGGATCAGGCAATCCCTTCACCTCAGCCTCCCGAAGTGTTGGGATTACAGGATTGAACCACAGTGCTTGGCCTAGACAACTGTTTTTAAAAGTTTGAATCTCTTTTTTTAATTTTTGGACTTTTCCAGAGGACAGTAGATGCAAAGGTCGAAGAAAGTCCCAATGTACCTGCAGTGTCCCATTACCACTTGTAATAGTTTTAAGTTAATGTGACTCCCATAATCTGAATCAATATTTTATACCTAGACATAGGGATCACCTGTTCCAAAAGAACCTTATTACTGACTTTGCTATTACAGTCATTAAAGAGTAGGCCTCCATCTATCTAGTGAAATGGTTAACAATTACTTGTAGATATGTGAGCTTTCCAGTCTTAGGCAATTCAGTAAAGTAAATTTGGATACCTTGGAGTGGGCTCAGGTCTGGGGAATCTTCCCCCTTTCATTGGCTTTTTTTTTATGAGTATTTTTTATTATGGTTTTGTGGGGTACAGTTAAGGGTTGGGTGTACAATGACATTTCATTCAGGCACCCTGTAGATAAGAAGTGTTTTCCCATCCCCTGACAGATATTTGCTACTGTTAATCCCATCCTCCTCCCCCCCATAGTTTCCCAGTACCATCAGTCATTTTCTCATAGTATTGCATTGGATGTTCAAGGACCATTATATGAGTGAGAACATGTGATATTCGGATTTTTGTTTTTGTGAGAGGTCACTCAATATTATAGACTCTAGTTCCATCCAGGTTGCAGCGAAATTCATGATTTTGTTCTTTTTTATGGCTGCGTAGTATTCCATCGTGTATATGTCCCACATTTTTTTAATCTAGTCCTCTTTTGATGGGCAGCATGGTTGTTTCCAGGTTCTTGCTATTGTGAACAATGCTATGATAAACATACGTGTGCAGGTATCCTTTTTATAGAGTGATTTGTGTTCTTCAGGTATATTCCCAGTAGGGGATTGCAGGGTCATATGGGAAGGTCAATTTTTAGAGCTTTTAGGATTGCCACACTGCTTTCCACAGAGGTTGCACTA
>NW_007055535.1:0-476 GCF_000164805.1 Carlito syrichta | reverse complement strand
ATGGGTATTGCATTGAATTAGTAGATTGCCTTAGGTAAGTTGGACATCTTCACAATGTTGATTCTTCCGATCCATGAGCATGGGATATTTTTCCACTTGTTCATGTCGGCTTTGATTTCTTTGAGCAGTGTTTTGTAATTTTCATTGTAACGGTCTTTCACGTCTCTGGTTAGGAAGATGCCAAGGTATTTCATTTTTTTTGTGGCTATTGTGAATGGAACTGTGTTTTTTATTTGGGTTTCTGTTTGTTCATTATTGCTGTAGAGAAATGTGATTGTCTTTTGTACATTTATTTTGTGCCAAAGGCTTTTATCAATGTAAGGAGGCCTTTGACAGATTCTCTTGGGGATTCAACGTACACCATCATATCATCTGCATAGAGAGATAACTTGACATCCTCTTTTCCTATTTGAATACCTCTGATTGCCTCCTCTTCTCTGATTGCTTTAGCCAGGACTTCCAATACTATGTTGAAC
>NW_007055534.1:0-697 GCF_000164805.1 Carlito syrichta | reverse complement strand
TATTTTAGCAAAGGAGTAACAACAGGTTTGACAATCCCCCACCTGACAATCCTCCTGTCTCCCCAGAAAGGCAAGAATGACTCAAACCAGACAGTCACACCTCAACAAAATAGACAAAGGTGAAATGCAAGCCAGGCTTGGGAAAGCTCCCAGCACACATCTGAGCAGCCACTCAACTGGGGCAGCTGCCAGGGATGATTGGGGAGTGGCTGGTACCCCACAACAGGACCTCTGTGGAGCCTCTGCACAGGAGGACCATTTATCCAGGGGCAGGGCCTGCCACCTTATGACCTGATTTCACTTTTCAGTGACACAGAACACACCCTGCCACATTGCAAATCTGAGAAGCCATGGAGGCCCCATGAGGCCAAGGAAGAGGCCAATCCCTTTGATGGAAGACTGGGCCATGGCCACTGGAGACAACAATGGGCTGCAGATTGGTGAGGACAGCTGGGCAGGGTGAGAATCCCAGTGACAGGAACTGAACAGGAACTTGCCTCAGGCTTAATTGAGGAATGTTTTGGTAAAGCTACAGTGGACACCTGTCACCTTGTGTGTTCAAAATCCATTCCCCAAACTTTGGGGCAGCATCTCAAGCTAGTCAAGGAGAACCTCCCTTCTCTACTTGTATTCTCTGGGGTGCTGGTTCTAGGCTGATCAACACCAAGCCTTTGACCCCACCCAACCTCAATGGCTC
>NW_007055533.1:0-1080 GCF_000164805.1 Carlito syrichta | reverse complement strand
CCTCTCATGTAGTTTTCATTTGCATTTTTGGATGACTAATGAGGCTGAGCTTTTTGACATGTCTTTGGTGGCTGCGTGTGTGTCTGTTGTTGAGAAGGGTCTGTACATATCGTTTGCTCACTTTGGAATGAGGCTGTTTGTTTTTTCCTAGTCGGCACGTGGGAGTTCCTAGTAGATCCCAGATGATCATCCTTTATCTGATGTACATTTGCAAATATCTTTTTTCCAGTCGGCGGCTTGTTTTTCTCTTTTTGGAGTCAGGGCCTCACTCTGATGACCAGAGTGGAGTAGAGTGGTACAATCATACCTGACCACAGGGTGGACCTCCTGGGCTCAGGCAATCCTCCCAGACAGCTACAAATACAAGCCTGTATCTCCATTCCCAGCTCACTGATGACATTTTGGAGATAGAGATGAGGCTGCGTGATGTTAGACAGTCGCGTCTCCAAGTCCTGGGCTCCAGCCATCTTCCGTCCTCAGTCTGCCAAAGTGCTGGACGAGAGGGGGGAGATTCCAGGCCTGGCCTACCCTTAGCAGGAGTCGTCCTGGTGCGCGATGAAGTGTGCTTTGATTGCTGGGATACGCTTCCTAGCTGTCCATAGCCAACGATTTTCGCTTGCTTTTCTTATGGAGCTATGAGTCTCCTTTACTTTCTCACCACGAATATTCACCCCTCAACCTTGCGGAAAGCACCCTTGGATTTGTTCTTGCCACATACTCTCCTTGAACAGTAGCCAACCCTTTTAGTGGTAATTTCAGAGGGCTGTGATCATACGAGGGGCCTCTAATGCGAGGAAAACCTCCTCTAAACCCATGCTGTGGAGCCAAAGGTAAGGACAGAGACCCACTTCTCTTGGAGTGACACCCATGCTTCAGGATGGGTGCTGAGTGAGGTCATGTTTCCAAGTCCTCACAGGTGGCCGCCACCAGCATGCAACCTCTGCTCTACAAGAAAAGCAGCTTGCAGACAATTTGACCCCATTTTCCCAGCCTGCCAGGCCCGGGACAGAGCTCCAATCCTGTGAGTGGGCAACAGGTGGAGGAAGGAAGCCCCAGCCTCTCGGACTCACTTGCCAGGAA
>NW_007055532.1:0-745 GCF_000164805.1 Carlito syrichta | reverse complement strand
GTCTCACTCTGTCGCCCAGACTGGAGTGCAGTGGCTGCTCCCGGGCCACCGCAGCCTCAACCTGCTGGGCTCTGGCGATCCTTCCGCCTCAGCCTTCCAAGTAGCCGGAACTACAGGCGCATGCTACCACACCCAGTTCATTTTTTATTTATTGTAGAGATGAGGTCTTGCCAAGTTGCCCAGGTGGGTCTCAAACCGGCAGGCTCAGGCAATCCATTCACCTCAGCCTCCCAAAGCACAGGATTACAGGCTGAGCCACCGAGCCCGGCTTAAAGGGGCTCTTATTAACCTCTTGAGGGGTACAATCAAGAGGAGAACCCTAGAGTTTCATGGGTATGTTAGAATTCCATTGTTTGGGCAATATTATTCTACCACCATTGAGTTTTATAATCTCCGGGGTAGAAGTAAACTTAAAGGTAATCTATTATTTTCCGTTTCCCCAATGTATGCTAGTTGGAATCTAGAATTATTGCATTGGATGTGTTTGACCAATAAATTAAAGCAGGATATCATAGCAAGTTACATGGGTAACCACTGGCTTACATTATGATTTTTACATACACCATGAGATACCAAATGTTCTACTTCTAAGACTGATTCATTTATTGATGGTAAAATTATTCTGTCATAGAAAACCAAGAAAATGCAGCATAATGCTTTATTTAGTTAGTTATTTGAGTCAGACTCTCACTGTCACCCAAGCTAGAGTGCAGTGGCATACTCACGACCACCACAGCTTGACCTG
>NW_007055531.1:0-780 GCF_000164805.1 Carlito syrichta | reverse complement strand
GCTTAAAACTGTAATAGAGGGGAATTATATCCCTACAAACACACTGAGGAAAATGGAAGGAACAGAAATTAACAACATAACAAGCCACCTAAAAAAGCTGGAAAAGCAAGACCAAAAAAACTCTAATTTCAGCAGAAGAATCCAGATCACCAAAATAAAAGCCCAAATCCAGGACATAGAAGACAAAAATATAATAGAAAAAATAAATGAAACAAAAAGCTGGTTCTTCGAAAGAATAAACAAGATCGATGGTCCCCTAGCTAGACTGACCAAGAAAAAACGAGAAAAAAACCAAATAAGCACAATCAGAAACACAAAAAAAGAAGTCACATCTGACCCTGAAGAAATACAAAAGATCATTAGAGACTACTACGTACACTTGTATGGAAACAAACTTGAAAACCTTAAGGAAATGGAGGACTTTCTGACATCACACAACCTACCTAAGTTGGAACAAGAAGAAATTGAGACCCTAAATAAACCAATAACAATCAAGGAAATCGACTACGTAATAAGAAAACTTCCTACAAAAAAAAGCCCTGGACCAGATGGCTTTCCAGCAGAATTCTACAAGACATTTAAGGAGGAGCTGATACCAATCCTACTGAAGGAATTCCAGGCGATTGAAAAAGATGGAATGCTCCCCAAATCATTTTACGAAGCCAACATCACATTGATACCCAAGCCAGGTAAAGATCCAGCAAAGAAAGAGAACTACAGGCCAATATCTTTGATGAACATAGATGCTAAAATTCTCAACAAGATCCTAGCAAGCCGAAT
>NW_007055530.1:0-671 GCF_000164805.1 Carlito syrichta | reverse complement strand
GGATAATTCTATAATATTGCTTGAATTTTTTCATAACCCTTTATCTTATTGAAATGTGAAATCCAAAAAGCTGATAACTTAGATAAAATTTTATACTTAGTGCCTGAACAATTTAGTGTGGAATGATTAAATCACATCCATGTGAATGAACACCATTATATTGCTTTTAAAAAATATATTGTCGAATTACATTCAATTTAGATTTATTCATATCTTCCAGTTAATTACTCTTTGGCTTTGTCTGTGACAATATTCATTCTATATTTTTCCCCTTTTAATTTTTGTCAGATTGAAGAGCAGAGTGATGGCAAAGCACCCTCACCCCAGTGCTGTGTACTTGAATTTCCCCCTTTGCCAAAAGTAACACCTTAGAGGAAACATAGTTGTCTGAGTTCTCATAATGAAAAGAATAGCTTAATGGTCTTGCTTAAGGCCTAGAGAAGAGGAAGAAGACATTTTGGTTTTCTTGTCCTTTAAGAATAGGATTGTACCAGAGGAGCCATGTTAGTGATGTTACATATATTTGTTTGTTTTTTGAGTTGGAGTCTCACTCTGTCGCCCAGACTGGAGTGTAGTGGTGGCTCCCGGCCACCTCAGCCTCGACCTGCTGTGCTCCAGCGATCCTTCCACCTCAGCCTTCCAAGTACCTGGAACTACAGGCGCGCGCTACC
>NW_007055529.1:0-790 GCF_000164805.1 Carlito syrichta | reverse complement strand
GCCAACACTTTCTCGTAGTTTTATGATTGGTCAAGTTTTGCTTATGAGTGAGAACATATGGTACTCTGTTCTTTGTTTCTGTGATAGACTACAGAGTATCATCAACTCCAAATCTATCCAAATTGCTGCCAAGTCCATATGTTTGTCCTTTTTCTGGCTGCATAATATTCCATTTTGTACATGTACCACATTTTCTTTATCCAGTCCAGGTTCGATGGGCAACATTGTTGTTTCAAAGTGTTTGCTATTGTGAATAGAGCTGCAACACACATACATGTGCAGGTATCTTTTTTGTAGAATGATTTGAGTTCCTCTGGGTATATTACCAATAGGGGAATTGCTGAGTCATATGGAAGATCAATTTGTAGTATTTTCAGAAATCACCACATGTCTTCCAAAGAGGTTGCACTACCTTACATTTCGACCAGCAGTGTAGAAGCCTTTCTTTTTCTCCACATCCTTGCTAGCATCTGTTGTTGTTTGTATTTTGGTGATGGCCATTCTTACTGGGCTTAGGTGGTATTTCAATGTAGCTTTGATTTGCATTTTTCTGATGATGCCTGAGTGTCTGTTGACTGCCCTTATATCTTTTTTTGAGAAGTGTCTATTTATATCTTTTGCCCACTTTTAAAAGAGACTGTTTTTTTTTTCCTTTCTGGCATTTGAGTTTCTTGTAGATCCTAGAGTTTTGGCCTCTGCCATATATACAGTTGACAAATAATATTTCCCATTCTGTGGGCTGTCTCCCTACTGACTTGATGGTGTATTCTGCTTGCAGAAGTTCATTAAT
>NW_007055528.1:0-713 GCF_000164805.1 Carlito syrichta | reverse complement strand
TTAGCAACACTATTTGCAATAGCGAAAACATGGAACTAGCCTACTGTCATTGAAAGTGGACTGGATAAAGAAAATGTGGTACATATATGCAATGGAGTATTGCACTGCCATAAAGAACAAAATCATGGAATTTGCAGCAAATTGGATAGAACTGGAGACCATCATGCAAGCGATCTATCACAGCTACTAGTAATAAAGTACGGCATGTTCTAACTCATAAGTAATATACACATGAGCACAAGCAATATACACAAGTAATATACACATGAGCACAAGCAATATACACATGAGCACGAGGGAGGATCAGCAGTCACTGGGCACTGATAGGGGAGGGAGGAAGGTAAAATGATGGGGGACACGTGACAACACAGAGGGTACCTGTTCCACTACCAGGGTGAGTGAGGGCCAGGGAAGCTCACAAACTTTACCTGCATGCAGCCTTCTTACACAGTTAATCCTCACTTGCATAAAGAAACAAGTATAAACCGGGCTCGGTGGCTCAGCCTGTAATCCCGTGCCTTGGGAGGCTGAGGTGACTGAATTGCCTGAGCCTGCGGGTTCGAGACCCGTCAGGGCTTGGTGAGACCTCATCTCTACAATAAGTCAAAAATTAGCCGGGAGTGGTAGCACACGCCTGTAGTTCCAGCTACTTGGAAGGCTGAGGGGGAAGGATCACCGGAGCCCAGCAGGTTGAGGCTGCGGTGGCAGGGAGT
>NW_007055527.1:0-704 GCF_000164805.1 Carlito syrichta | reverse complement strand
GAGCATTCCCGAATGGGAGAGGCTGACAAGCGCACGCCAAAGCAGTCACCCTGTAGAGCGTAAGATACACGAAAGGGAACAAGTGGGAAGGAGGAATTACAGCACGCACACTCAGTGCCAGAAACTCACAGTGCAGCACACTTCTCACACAGCACTTTCCAAGGGAGACGGACATACGAAACAAGCACCACCAAGGCAGTCAGCTCGTTTCCGTCAATGCGTTTGGCAGATCAATTGTGTATCCTCCCACACTAAAATTTGAAAAGGAGAAACATTTCAGAATGCACCCAGGGAATTCACCAAGTAATGCCTTCTTGCTCCACTGTGGGGTTCCCATCGACCCTGGGGGGCAGCGTAGAGCTGCACGTGGGCAAAGCGTGTCCTATGAGAGAACTCTTAGGTCACACAGAGGCACTCTGCAGAGCCGAAGTCCAAAGGAGAAGGAAACTGCGAGACTCAGACTCATGTGTTGCAGCATGCACCAAGTGAGAATAACATAGATAGCCCATAAAGAGCGCTGCACATTTTGAAAAGCTCCTGCCCCAGGAAGATGCACATTGCACAACAAGCCTCACACAGGCCGTCTACGCTTATTCAGCAAGGCCAGCGCGAGAGTGACTGCATTTCCTAGCCTAGAGAAACGCCAAGGTGTAAAACGTTTTAGGGCTCAAGCAGAAGGCAAGCAGTGCTTTTCTACAAGTGAG
>NW_007055526.1:0-383 GCF_000164805.1 Carlito syrichta | reverse complement strand
TTCTCTCCGTCTCTGATTCACCGGTGCGGTCCTAACCCTCCCTCTGGTCAGTGCAAGTCACCGACAGCTTTGAAGAGAAAGTATAGGAGAAAAGAAGGATGTAACTGAATAATCAAAAAAGAAGGAAAAGAGAGGAAGTGAAAAGGAAGAGGAAAGAGAAGGGAATAAGAATGAGAAAGGCAAAAGGTGGAGTAAGAGAACAGGTGATGACACACATCTCCAGTGTGAAATTATTTATATGATGTAAGGAAGAGTTTTACAGGAAGAGAAAGTATAGGAGAAAAGAAGGATGTAACTGAATAATCAAAAAAGAAGGAAAAGAGAGGAAGTGAAAAGGAAGAGGAAAGAGAAGGGAATAAGAATGAGAAAGGCAAAAGGTGGAG
>NW_007055525.1:0-693 GCF_000164805.1 Carlito syrichta | reverse complement strand
ATTCCAGTCTGGGTGACTGAATGAGACTCCAACTCAAAAAAAAAAATTCTGGTTTGATTTCTGTGTTTACCCAGGAGTCATTCAGCATCATGCTGTTTAGTACCTATGTCTTTGTAGGTTTTGGGGGAATTTTGATGGTGTTGACATTTATTTTTATTTCACTGTGATCTAAGAAGGTGCAATGCATTATTTCAATTCATGAAACTTGTTTATGCTTGTTTTATGGCCAAGGATGTTATAGATCTTGGAGTACATTCCGTGTGGTGACATGTAGAATGTATATTCTGTAGTTGCTAGGGTTAGGTATCTATTATCTATTAAGTCCATTTGGTCAAGAGTCAAGTTGAGGTTCTGGATCTCTTTGTTGATTTTTGCCTTGATGATCTATCTAGGGTTGTTAATGGAGTATTGATGTCCTCTGTGTTACAGTTAATATCTTTTGTAGTTTACTTAGTAGTTGCTTTATACATGCTAGTGCTCCTTTGTTGGTTGCATATATGTTTAGGATGGAGATTTCTTGTTGATAGATAGAACATGATATCATTATGTATCTTTCTTCACTTTTTCACTTTTTACTTTTACTTTTTTACCTTCTGTATTTTTTACTTTACTTTTCAATAGCTTAAAAGTTGTTTTGTCTGATATTAAGATTGTGATCTTGCCTTCTTTTGTAATCCATTGTCTCTGAAAATT
>NW_007055524.1:0-777 GCF_000164805.1 Carlito syrichta | reverse complement strand
AAAAAAATAAGATCATACAATGTCTGCTTTCAGACCATAATGGAATATTCCAGATCAAAATTCGAAAGAAACTGGAAAAATTCTTAAATATTGGAGGTTAAACAACACATTTTTAAGCAACACATGGGTCATGAGGAGATATCAAGAGAAATTAAAAATGTATTTTGAACTTAATTTAAAGGAAAATACAATGTATTAAAATGTGTGACATGCAACAAAAGCAGTGCTTAGAGGGAGATTTATAGCATTGAATACATGTATTAGAAAAAAAAGAGATAAAACAATAATATAAGCTTCCACATCAGGAAACTAGAAAAAAAGAGCAAATTAAATCTAAAGGAGAGCCGGGGTCAGTGACCAAGCCTGTAATCCCGTGTCTTGGGACACTGAGGTGAGTGGATTGCCTGAACCCGCGGGTTCAAGACCTGCCTGGACAACTTGGTGAGACCTCATTTCTACAATAAATCAAAAATTAGCTGGGCATGGTAGTGCGTGCCTGTAGTTCCAGCTACTTGGAAGGCTGAGGTGGAAGGATCGCCGGAGCCCAGCAGGTTGAGGCTGCGACCGGGAGCATACCACTGCACTCCAGTCTGGGCAACAGAGTGAGACTCCAACTCAAAAAAAATAAAAATAAAAAAATAAATCTAAAGCCGGGCTCAGTGGCTCAGCTTGTAATCCCACGCCTTTGGGAGGCTGAGGTGAGTGGATTGCCTTAGCCCGCGGGTTCGAGACCCGCCTGGGCAGCGAGACCTCATCTCTACAATAAATGAAAAAATG
>NW_007055523.1:0-2516 GCF_000164805.1 Carlito syrichta | reverse complement strand
AGAGAGGAATGGAATGAATAGGAATGGAATGGAATGGAAGTGAATGGAGAGGAATGGAATGCAATGGAGTGGAATGGAGAGGAATGGAATGAAATGGAATGGAATCGAGAGGAATGAAGAGTAAGAGAGGGATGGAATGGAATTGAGAAAATTGGAATGGGATGGAAAGGAATTCAGAGAAATCGATTGGAATGGATAGGAATGGAGAGGAATGGAATGGAGAGTAATGTAATGGAATGCAGAGAAACAAATTGAATGGAGCAGAATGTAAAGGAATGGAGAGGATTGTAAAGGAAAAGAATGGAATACAGTGGAGTGGAAAGGATTGAAAAGGAAATGAATGACAGAAGAATGGAATGGAATGGAGAGGACAGGAATGGAATGGAAGGGAGAAAAATGGAGAGGAATTGAATGGAATAGAAAGGAATGGAGATGAATGAAATGCAATGGAGAGGAATGGAAAGAAATGGAGTGAAACGGAAACAAATGGAGAGAAATAAATTGGAATTAAATGGAATGGAATGGAGAGGAATGGAATGGGGTGGAATGGAATGGGTAGGAATGGAATGGTGAGCATAGGAATGGAATAGAATGTAGTGGAATGGATTGGAATGGAGCAGAATGGAATGCAGTGTAATTAAATGGAGTGGAGTGAAATGGAATGTAAAGAAGAGCAATGAATGGAATGGAATTGATTGCAGGAAAATGGAATTGAATGGAGTGAAGTGGAAAGTAATGAAGAAAAAAGGAAAAGAATGGAAAGGATGAACAACAAAGGATTTTAATGGAGATGAAGGAAATGGAGAGGAAAGGGATGGAATGGAAAAGAATATAACGGAATGGACATGTATGGAAGGGAAAAAAGAGGAATGGAATGGAACGGAGAGGAATGGCATGTAGAGGAATTGAATAGAGAGGATTAGAATGGAATGGAATGAAATGGAGAGCAACGGAATGGAATGGAGCGGAATGCAATGAAATGAAATGGAATGGGAGTAGTGTAATGTAATGGAAGGCTGTGGAATGGAATGCAATGAAATGGAGGGGACTGGTATGGAGAGGAATTGAATGAAAAGAAATGGAGTAAAATTGAATGAGGAGGAAGGAATGGATTGGAATGGAGATTAACGGAATGGAATGTAGAGGAATGGAAAGTAATGAGAGGAATGGAATGTAGAGGAATGGAATGGAATGGAATGTGGAGGAATAGAATGGAACAGAATGGAACAGAATCGGGAGGAAAGGAGAGGAATGGAGAGGAATGGAGAGGTATGGAGAGTAATGGAATGGAAAGGAATTGAGAGGAATGGAATGGCATCAAGGAATGAAGAGGAAGGTGACGAATGGAGAGGTATGGAGAGGAATGGAATGGAATGGAATGGAACTCAGGAAACTGGATTGGAATGGAGAGGAATAGGGAAAAGCAGAATGGAACGGAATGAAAAGGAATAGAGATCAATGGAATGGAATTAAGTGGAATGGAATGGAATGCAGAGGAATGGAAAGGAGAGGAATTGAATGGAAGCGAATGGAGACGTATGGAATGCCATGGAGAGTAATGGAATGGAATGGAGAGGATTAGAATGGAAAGGAGCGGAATGGAATAAAGTGGAATGGAGAGAATTGGAGAGGAATGGAATGGATTGAAATGGAATGGAGAGGAATGGAATGGAATGGAGAAGAATGGAATGGAATTGAGAGGAATGAAGAGCAAAGGAGTGGTAAGGAGAGGGATCGAATGGAATGGAATGGAATGGAATAGAATTCAGAGAAATGGATTGGAATGGAGAGGAAAGAAATGGAATGAAGTCTAATAGAATGGAATGGAACAGAATGGAATGGAGTGGATGAGGGCAATAGAATGGAATGGAGATGTTTTGGAAAGAAATGGAGAGGAATGGAATAGAATAGAGAGGATGGAATGAAAGGGAGACGAGGGTATTGGGCGGGAATGGAATGAAATGGAAAGGAAAGGAATGGGGGGATGGAAAGGGATGGAGAGGATTTGAATTGAATGGCATAAAAGGAAATGGAATGAAATAAAGAGGAATGGAATGGAATTGAAAGGAGTAGAATGGAGGGGAATTCAGAGGAATGTAATGGAGCAGAATGGAATGGAATGGATTGCAAAGGAGAGGAATGGAATGGAAAGAAAAGGACGGAATAGAATGGAGAGGAATGGAATGGAATGAAATGGAAAGAAAAAAATGGAATGGAATGCAATGGAGTACAAAGGAATGAAGAGGAATGGAATGGAGAGGAACGGAATGAAATGGAATGGAGAGAAATGGAATGGAATGGAGAGAAAAGGAATGGAGTGAAGAGAAATGGAATGGAATGGAATGGATTGGAATGAAATGAAAAGGAGAGAAATGGAATGGAATCTAAGGAAAATAGAAGAATGGAATGCAGAGGAATGGAATGGAAAGGAGTGAATTTGAGTAGAATGAAATGAAATCGGAGGAATGTGATGTCATGGAAGGGACTGGAATTGAATGGAGAAAAATGGATTGGAG
>NW_007055522.1:0-1031 GCF_000164805.1 Carlito syrichta | reverse complement strand
CCCCGCCCGCAGCCGGCTACGCAGTGGCGCGCTCCGGTTGCCGGGCGCTGAATCGGGTTCAAGAACGCTGCGCGTCCACAGCCGCTAACGGCCCGCTGCGGCGGCGACTGCCGAGGCGGTCTCGGCGCCATGGAGGAAGCCGGGGCTGCGCCTCCGTGGCTTTTGTGGCTGGTCCTGGCAGAGCTGCACAGAGTTGTGGCAGCACCGCCTGAAGCGATGAGACGAGGTTCTAATCCTGATGGTTTTCCATGGGAATCGGTGATATGTGCAGCTGTTGTTGCTGTGCTCATTTTTTTGTGGAGAGGTTTTAGTTCGGTGAGACGTCGGCTCTACGTGGCAAGAGAGAAAGACCTTGCTGCAAAGCTTTCTGGACTGTTTGAAGAAAAATGTAAAATCCTTGAAAAGTTGAGCCTTGTACAAGAACAGTATGGAGGCTTAGAGTCATCTTTCAAGGATGCCAGTTTTGAAAAGGAGTCAACAGAAGCACAAAGTGTGGAGGCGACCTGTGAAAGGCTGGACAGGTCCAAATATGAACTTGAGGATGGAATATTCTGTCGAGAAAAAGAGTTAGAAGAAGAGAAATCTGAGCATTCTGAACAAGATGAACTGGTGGTGGATGTTTCAAAAAGGGTGCAGTCCCTAGAAGATGAATTAAAGACTGTCAAATTACAAGTAGCTGAAGCCAAAACAACCTTGAAGATATTTCATATGAATGAAGAACGACTTAAGAGAACACTAAAAGATGCTTTGAATGAAAATTCTCAACTTCAGGAAAGGCAGAAACAGCTTTTACGAGAAGCTGAAGTATGGAAAGAACAAGTGAATGAACTTAATAAACAGAAAATAACATCTGAAGACTCTAAAGTACACACAGAACAAGTTCTCAAGGATAAAGAAAATCACATCAAGTCTCAGACTGAACGCTTGCTACAGATGAAAGATTGGGCCGCTGTGCTTGAAGAAGACATAACAGATGACGATAACCTGGAATTAGAAACATTGAAGAGTGAATCAGAAAATGGTGCTCACTT
>NW_007055521.1:0-767 GCF_000164805.1 Carlito syrichta | reverse complement strand
TGAAAGCAAGTTGTTTCTCCAGTAACTCACACTCTAGACTGGCGAGAGGACTTCCTCAATACTGTTGTCTGTGTGGTTCCTTCCTGGGACAGTGGAGGGTCAAGGTGAAAATGGCAGCCACATGCCTTGTTGCTCTTTTTAAAATAATACATAGATGCTGGTTTTAAATTTGGATTGTATATTTCTTTTTTTTAATTGAGCCAAGGTTCTTTTTATATATATATTTATTTTTTTATTTTTATTTTTTGAGTTGGAGTCTCACTCTGTCACCCAGACTGGAGTGCAGTGGCCGCTCCTGGCCACCGCAGCCTTGACCTGCTGGACTCCGGCGATCCTTCCACCTCAGCCTTCCAAGTAGCTGGAACTACAGTCACGCACTACCACGCCCAGCTAATAATTTTTTGATTTATTGTAGAGATGAGTTCTCGCCAAGTTGCCCAGGTGGGTCTCGAACCTGCGAGCTCAGGCAATCTACTCACCTCAGCCTCCCAAAGGCGCGGGATTACAAGTTGAGCCACCGAGCCCGACAATATATATTTATTTTTAAGCATAAGAAAAATATTTTAACCTATACTGAGAAATATGACAAAAGAAGAGTTTTTCCATACTAAAAGTTAAATATGATATTAAAGAAAGTCAGTCATGCATGCTATTGAGAATGTCTATAATTTCTTTTACAGAACTATGGAAGATTCGGACTAGATGTGAAAATATTTTTCTGAATTTTTTTTTGTATTTCCTCGGACTTAACCTCTTCTCGAAATTGG
>NW_007055520.1:0-707 GCF_000164805.1 Carlito syrichta | reverse complement strand
ATTCTTTCTTCTGCTTGGGTAAATCTGCTTTCCATGCTTATCAATTTGTTATTTATTCATTCACAGTATTCTTTATTACTGTTATCTCAGATATCAGCTCCTTCCTAGTTTCTTCTTGTGTCTCCTCAATTCTTTTAGTCTCTCCAATATTGTTTTGATATCTACGTGCATTTTGAGACCCTTCATTCTGGGGACTTTTCATTGTTTGTATTCCAAAGTCAATTTTCTCAGTGTCTGCTCTCCCAGGCGTCTGGGAGAGACCCATACTCTTCTTTTGGTTTTTCTTCATTTCTGTAGATTTTTCTCCCTTTACCCCTTTCCCTCCCCCTCTTCAATTCTGTTTTTGAGGGAAGGTGGGGTTGCTTTTATTTCTCTTCTGCAATGACCTGTTCTTCCTTATGAGGGTCTTCTGGTTTTGTTCACTTTTCCCTCTGCTTTACAGTCTGTCTATTCAGCAGTTTGCAGTCTTGGTCCGTTCAGAGAATCTCACCAGTTCACCTATGCCATCGCCATCTTGCCCCGTCTCCGCTCTTCTGGATCTTCTAAAATAGTATTTTTTAATATCCCAAGTGAACTCTTAAATAATAAGCTTATGTGCTTCTAAATTCTCACTGAAGAAAAATCTATCATTCAGATTAATACAGTTCTAAAATTTCAAATGAAAGTAAGATATGCTATTAATATAAAAATGTGATTTCTAAATTTCA
>NW_007055519.1:0-790 GCF_000164805.1 Carlito syrichta | reverse complement strand
CTGCTAGCCAGCCAACTACCTAGTCAGCTTATAATTCAGCTAGCAAGCCAGCTAGCTAGTTAAGTCAGCTAGTTAGTCAGCTAGCTAGTCAGATAGCTAGTTAAGTCAGCTAGCCAGCCAACTAGCCAGTTGGCTAACTAGTTAAGTCAGCTGTTTAGACAGCTAAATAGCTTGTTTGCTAGTTAGATATATCAGCTAGTCAGCTAGCTAGTTAAGTCAGCTAGCAAATCAGCTGGTTACTTAGGTATCTAATCAACTATCAAATCAGCTAGCTGGTCAACTAATTAGTGGGCACGCTCACTTTCCATCAGGTCAGCTAATTATTTGGCTCCCTCGCCTGCCTACCTGTCAGCAAATTAGTCATCTCGCCCACCAGCCAACAGGTCAACTAACTTTTCGGCTCTCTCACAAGCCAACAGTACAGCTAACAATTCGCCTTGCATGCCAGCCAACTAGTTAAGTTAGCTCATCAGTGGGCTCACTCACCAACCAAAGAGTTGAGGCAGCTCACCTGTTGGATCTATCACCGGCCAATTAGTTAAGTCAGCTCACCGGTCAGCTCACTCACTGGCCGAATTGTTAAATCTTCTGACCAGTCGGCTTACTTGCCAGCCGACTAAATACGGCGGACCAGATAGCTTACTCACCGGCCCACTAGTTAAGTCAGCTGACAAGTTGGCTCACACGCAGGCTGACTAGATAAGTCAACTCACCTGTCAGCTTACTCGTTGGCCGACTAGCTAATTCAGCTAACCAGTTTGCTGACTAGCCAGCAAACTAGATAAGTCAG
>NW_007055518.1:0-453 GCF_000164805.1 Carlito syrichta | reverse complement strand
TGGGTGACAGAGTGAGATGCCAACTCAAAAAAAAATCACTGTAGTTTTGGGTGAGGGAGGTGACAGTGGGTGGCAGGGGGCAGGTGAGAGAGCGCAGTGAAGGGAGGGCTTTGCCGAGGGGAAGGCCTCTGGGCTGATGGTGGAGTAGAGGCCAGCAGAAGATGATCTGGGGACAAAGTTAGGGCAGAAGGAATGTCAGGTGCAAGGGCCCTGGGGCACGAACAGGCCTGGTGCGTGAGAGGCACAGGAGACGGGACTAGCAAGAGCCTGTGTGGCTGGGGCAGGGGGACCGAGGCGAGGCATGGGCCGGCCACAGAGGGGAGCCCGGGTTGGACTTCACGAGCATGTCACGTGTGGCGACGTGCTGTGGGGGGGCCGGGCCCGGACACGGTGGGCGGAGAAGCAGCTACGGGCCGCGCACGTGGGCTGAGCCTCTGCTCTCCGTTCCCACCC
>NW_007055517.1:0-719 GCF_000164805.1 Carlito syrichta | reverse complement strand
AGGGACCAGGTTAAAGGGGTCTCTCTACAGACTTTGGGTTAAAACAAATGAATGGTGTGTTAGAGAGCCCCTGATAAATCATGACTGAGAGTTGTCTCCCCACACCACTTCTGACAGTAGAAGGAAAATATTGGCAGCGATCTTTTTTGAAATGGGGCCTGCACATTGCCACAGAGAAGAGAGCAGGAAAGAGCTGTTGCTTCTTTTTCTACTTCCCAGAGGAAAAACGATTGTAAGGAATGAAAACAGGCCAACAGACACATGAGAAAGTGCTCAGCCTCACTCCTCATCAGAGAAATGCAAATCAAATCACACTGAGATACCACCTACCCCCAGTAAGAATGGCCGTCATTAATAAAACAAACAAGAGCAGATGCTGGCGAGGATGTGGAGAAAAAGGAACGCTTCTATCCTGCTGGTGGGAATGCAAACTAGTGCATCCTCTTTGGAAGACAGCATGGGGGTGTCTGAGAGGACTAGAAATTGGCCTTCCATATGACCCAGCAATTCCCCTATTGGGAATATACCCAGAGGAACCCAAATCATTCTACCAAAAATATACCTGCACATGTATGTTTGCTGCCGCTCTATTCACAAAAGTAAAAACATGGAACCAACCATGCTGCCCATGCTGGACTGGATAAAAAAATGTGGTCCAAACATACAATGGAATATTATGTAGCCATAAAGAAGGATAAACATGTGGACACTGCAGTAAC
>NW_007055516.1:0-725 GCF_000164805.1 Carlito syrichta | reverse complement strand
TTTTTGAGTTGGGTTTTCACTCTGTCACCCAGACTGGAGTGCAGTAGCACATTCCCAGTCACAGCAGCCTCGACCTGCTGGGCTCAGGTGATCCTTTCACATGAGCTTTCCAAGTAGCCAAAACTACAGGCACGCAGTACCACGTCCAGTTAATTTTTTGATTTATTGTAGAGACGAGGTCTCACCATGTTGCCCAGGCTGGTCTCAAACCCACAGGCTCAGGGGATCCTCTCGTCTCAGCTTCCCAAAGTACTGGAATTAAATATAGGTTTGAGCCACCGCACCTGGCCTCCTCACCATATCTTTATATATTTTTCCTCCATTGAATCTTCCCTTATCAAAACTTTTTGCTTTTCTAATGGGTATATTCAACAGGCTTGGTCACACAGCATTGTAAGAGCTAGCAAAAGAGCACAGTCCATGAAAACAATTCATCTCACTTCTTAAGTAAAGCTACTCCTAAATCACAGGATCAGAAAGTGTGTGTGTGTGTGTGTGTGTGTGTGTGTGTGTGTGTGTGTGTGTGTGTGTGTTTGTCCAAACTACAATTACATAACTTGGAATGGAGGCATGAGCTGAAGTTATGTGTGAGTTATGTCATGAATCAACACCTGTCCCACAAATGTTATCACAAAACTACCAATAAGATGATAATAAATAATATTCACCCAAATGTCTATTGACTTCATTAGCTTATGGACACAAATAGTGTCACATTTCTAGTT
>NW_007055515.1:0-2272 GCF_000164805.1 Carlito syrichta | reverse complement strand
AGCTGACTCAACCCGTTTGCTAACTAGCTAGCCTGCTGACTCAACCAGCTGACTTAACATGTTAGTTAACTAGCTAACTACCTGACTCATCATGCTGACTTAACCTGCTAGCGAATTGCCTATTTAACTGTCTTTACCAGCTAACTAAATAAGAAAGCTGACTTAAATAGCTGATTTAGCTAGCTGATTTAACTACTTAGCTACCTGACTTAACTGGCTGACGTGACTAGTTAGCTAACTGACTTAACTACCTGAATTAAATAGTTAGCTAAATATTTGGCTGGCTGAATAACTAGCTGATTTAACTAATTAGCTAACTAGTGAGGTAGCAGACTTAAGTAGCTGAATTAAATAGTTATTAAACTAGTGAGCTAACTGTCTTAACTAGCTGACTTAGGTAACTAGCTAGTTAGCTAGCTGACTTAGCTAGCTCACTTAACTAGTTGGCTTCCGAGATAGATAGCTGACTTAACAAGTTGGTTAACGAGCTAGCTAACTTTTTTAACTATTTGGCAAACGAGTTAACTAGCTGTCTTAATTAGTTGGCTAACGTGTTAGGTAGGTGACTTAACTTGTCTGACGATTCGGCCTACTACTTATCTGGTTTAACATGCTGGCTGACGACTCTGCTGACTTGTTACCTGGCTTAACATGTCAGCCAACTATTTGGCCGACTATTTAGCAGGGTTAATTAGTGGACAGACGAGATGGCCCAAAAGGTAGCTTGGTTAATTATTTGGCTGGCTAGTTTGCTGACCTTACTAGTTGGCCGACCAGTTGGCCAACTAGTTAGCTGTCCTAACTAGTCTGCCCACAAGTTAGCAGACCTAACTTGTCAGCTGACAAGTTGGCCGACTAGTCAGCCTATTGGTTTCCTGACTTAAATACTTTGCCAGCTAGTCAGCAGACTGGTTAGCTTACTTAACTAATAGGCCAGCGAGTGAGCCTACAGGTGAGCTGACTTAACTAGTCAGCCAGTGAGTGAGCCGACAAGTCAGCTGACTTAACTGTTCGGCCGGCTAGAGAGTCCACTGGTCAGCTGATTTAACTAGTCAGCTGGTGAGTTAGCTCACTCGTTAGCAGACTTTAGTCGGCTAGTGAGTGAGCCCAATGGTCAGAAGAGTTAGCTAGTCAGCAGGCAAATAAATCGACTAGTGAGCTGACTTAACTAGTCTACTGGCGAGTGACCCAACATGTGAGCTGCATTAGATAGTCGGCCGTCTTGTGAGATGACTGGTGAGGTGATTTAACTAGCCCACTGGCTAGCAAGATCACTAGTTAGCTAACCTGTTGGCCTGTGAGTGAGCTGACAATTTAGTTGACCTGTTGGCTGGCGAGTGAGCCAAATGGTTTCTTAACCGGTTTGCAGGTGAGTGAGCCAACTAATTAGCTGAGATGATGGAAAGCAAGCGAGCCCACTATTTATCTGACCAGATAGCTGAGTTGCTAGTCGACTGGTTAGCTAAGTAAATAGCTGATTTTCTAGCTGACTTAGCTAACTAGCGAATAGCTAGCTGGCTATCTAGCTGACATAACTATCTAGCAAACAAGCTATCTAACTCTCTAGCTTGCTGACTTAACTAGCTAGCTATCTGGCTAGTTAACAGGCTAACTGACTTAGCTACCTAGCTGACTAGCTATCTGACTTAACTAGGTAGTGGACCAGCAAGCTGACTCGCCATCTGACTTCACTAGCTAGGTGAATGGATAGCTGACTTGCTAGGTGACTTAACAAGCTGGCTAGCTAGATAGTAGACTTAATTAGCTGACTAGCAACTGGGCTAGACAGCTGGTTAGCCAGCTGACTTAACTAGCTAGATAACTGGTTATCTACACGGCTAGCCATCTGGCTAAACTAGCTAGATACATGGCTGGTTATCTGGCTAGTCAGTCAGCTAGCAATCTAGTGGGTTGACCACCTGGCTAGCCAGCCAGCTTAAATAGCCATTCAGTGGGCTGGACAGTCAGATAGCCAGCTGCATTAACTAGTCAGCCACTCTGCTAGTCAGCCAGCTACCCAACTGGCTTATCTAGCAGGCCACCTAACTGACCAGCCTGCCAACTGAACTTAACAATTTAGTTGACCTGCTGACTGTTGAGCGAACCGATAGTTTGCTGACCAGTTTGCAGGCAAGCGAGCCGTCTAATTAGCTGATCTGATGGAAAGTGAGTGAGCCCACTAGTTATCTGACCAGTTAGCTGAGTTGCTAGCCAATTAGCTAACTAACTAGCTGATTTGCTAGTTGACTTAACTAGCTAGCGACTAGATAGC
>NW_007055514.1:0-324 GCF_000164805.1 Carlito syrichta | reverse complement strand
AAAAAAGATACCTGCACACATATGTTTGTGGCAGCTCTATTCACAATAGCAAAAACATGGAACCAACCCTGTTGCCCACTGAAGCTGGACTGGATTTTAAAAATGTGGCACACAGCCGGGCTCGGTGGCTCAACCTGTAATCCCACGCCTTTGGGAGGCTGAGGTGAGTGGATTGCCTGAGCCCGCAGGTTCGAGACCCGCCTGGGCAACTTGGCGAGACCTCATCTCTACAATAAATAAAAAACTCAGCCGGGCATGGTAGCGTGCGCCTGTAGTTCCAGCTACTTGGAAGGCTGAGGCGGAAAGATCGCCAGAGCCCAGCAG
>NW_007055513.1:0-1399 GCF_000164805.1 Carlito syrichta | reverse complement strand
GCTCTCTGTTCTGTTGTATTAACCTGTGTATCTACTAGGAAAGCGTATTTTCTAAAACTAGAATTAGACAAGGAGGTACACTCTCACCCCTTCTATTTAGCATTGTTCTGGAAGTCCTGGTCAGAGTAATCAGGCAATAGAGATAGATAAGATGTATCCAGGTAAAAAAAAAAAAAAGAAAGTCAAATTATGTCTCTTCACAGAGATACGGTTGTTTCTATATTTAGAGAACTGTAAGGACATCCCTAAATTACTCCTAGACTTAATATGAGACCTCGGTGAACTCCCAGGATACAAAATCGATGTTCAAAAATTAATAGCATGTCTATATGCCAACAGCGTTCGAGCTCGGATCCAAATCGAGAACACAATCCCAGCTGGGCTCGGTGGTTCAGCCTGTAATCCCACGCTTTGGGAGGTGTAGGTGAGTGGATTACCCGAGCCCGCGGGTTCGAGACCTGCCTGGGCAACTTGCGGAGATCTCATCTCTACAATAAATCAAAGACTTAGCCGGGCGTGGTAGTGCGTGCTCGTAGTTCCAGCTACTTGGAAGGCTGAGGCCGAAGGCTCGCCAGAGCCCAGCAGGTCGAGGTTGCGGTGGCGGGGAGCGTGCCTCTGCACTCCAGTCTGGGCGACTGAGTGATACTCCAACTGAATCAAAAAAAGACACAATCCCTTTTACAACAAAGACACACACACACAACTTGAAATAATTTTATATAAGGAGATGATGCATGTCTACAAAGAGAAATACAAAATATTGTTGAAAAAAAATGAAAGAGATACAGACAAATTGAAGACCTCCCAACTTCATGAATCGAAGGAATCGACATCACTGAAATGTTTGTACTGCCTAAAGCGATCTGAAGGTTCAATGCAATTTCTATCAACCCACGAGTTCCACTTTTTACAGAATTAGAAAAAACAATTCTGAAATTTACATTAAAGCAAAAAAGAGCCCAAATAACCAAAGACTTTATAATAAAAAGATTTTTAGGGAAGGAGAACCACTATCTTAGAATTAACTCCCTATTATCAAAAGTCAGACATTTCCTGGCTTTTAATGATGTTGGCTCTTTCTGCAAAAGTGTTATTTTTGAAACCTGCGCTCACATGTTAATTGCTACACATTTCACAATCGCACAGATGTAGAATCACCTAAATGTCCAGAAGCCGATCGACGGATAGTACAGATGTGTTATATAGATGTCGTGGAATACTATTCAGCTATCAAAAAGAATAAAGCAATGTCACTGGCAACAACTCGGATGAACTTGGAGCCCATCATCCCAAGTGAACTAACTCGGGAACGGAAAAACAAACATCACATGCTCTCACTTATACATGGGAGCTAAATGAAGAATCCTCTCAAGCGGTGAAACTAGGTTCCAAAAAAAAG
>NW_007055512.1:1779-3986 GCF_000164805.1 Carlito syrichta | reverse complement strand
ACAGCTTCTTCCTCAACTCCTTCCTCCCCTTATTCCTACCCTTCACAACACCATTCTAAAATCTGTTAGGGTAACTCATCTCCTCACTCCCTGACTAAGGAGGCTTCAAGAGCTCCTTCCAACTCAGACTTGGGTGAACTCCTCAGACTGACACCAAGTCCTCCATGTCCAGTCCCTTCCTGCCCACTTGCAGCCTTCACTCTCACAACACTGGGCTCACCTCCTTCAAGCACAGAACTCACCGGCTGATCCTCACACACCCTCTTCCTCCAAAGCCTACTGAGCCCCTGCACATGGCTCTCCCACCAAAAAGTCCTTCATGGTCAACGAAGTGGCTGGCCCCTCAAATCCTACAGGGCCATCTCACAACTTGGCTCTGAAGACATCCTTGATGGAGCCAAGTCAGCTGAACCCTAGGGACCCCATAGCAGCAGCTCTCCACCCCTCCCCACTCTCCACACAGCAGGACCAGTGCTATTTTCCATGTCCTGAACTCTTGAGCACAACCTCTTTTGAGCTTCTGCATTCCCAGAGCCTGGAAACATGTCCAGCTCATGGTAGTCATTAGCAATTGACCATAGCGAAAAAGAGAAGGTAATCTAGTATTTTGAAGAGAAATCACTTCTGGAGGTGGGGAGAGCCTGCATATCTCCACTTCTATTCTTATTTTTATTTGTATGAATATGGGGTAGGTGTGAAATTTTGTTACACGTGCATAATATGAAGTGATCAGCTCAGGATATGTAGCTGTCCATCAGCCAAGTACAATACTTTTTTGGTTAAGTACACTCTATTCTGCGATTGAATATCAAATGTATCCCTTCTATCTCACTGTATGTCTTTATGTTTCAACCCACTTCTTTCATCTTCTCCCCTACCCTGCCTCACCCTTCCTAGCGTGTTATCTGTCTTCCCACTCACTAGCCTCCATGTGATCACACTTTTGGCTCCCACAAATAAATGAGAACACTTTATTTTTGTCCTTTTGTGCCTGCTTTATTTCACTTAAGATAATGGTCAAGAGAGTTCCATCCATGTTGCTGCAAATTACATGATTTTATTTTTGCATGGCCAAGTGACATTCCATTGTGTATATATACATTTTCTTTACCCATTTATTCGCTGATGGACACAGATTGATTCTATAGCTTTGCTTTTGTGAATAGGGCTGCAACAAACATGTGAGTGCAGGTATTTCCTTGATATTTTATCTATTTTCCTTCAGGTAGATATCCTGTAGTAGAATTACTAAATTGAGTGGTAATTCTGTTTTTAGTTTTTAAGACTGTTTCACACTGTTTTTCCATAGAAACGACACTACATTTCTAACAATATTCCTACAGTGTATATGAGTTCCCTTTTCTCTACATCTTCAAAATCTGTTACTTTTTGTTTTTTTAATAATAGACATTCAAACTAGGGAAAGATGATACCTCATTGTGTTTTTGATTTGCATTTCCTTGATGGTGAGAAATGTTGAACAGTTTTTCATATACTTGTGGGTGGTAATTTGCATGTGTCCGTTCATGTCTTTGATCATTTTTTAATTTTTAATTTTTATTTTTTTGAGAAAGCAGGATTTATTGAGAGGACAGAAAGCTCCCACAGTGGAAGGAGACCCAAGGGGGGGGTGACACTTTGCCCATTTTTTAATGAATTATTTTTTGTTTGTTATTTAGGTTTTTTCTTCTGCTGGGTTATTTGAATTTTTTGTATATTCTGGATATCATTCTCCTGTTGAACAGAAATTTTGCAAATATTTTCTCCCATTGAACAAGTTTTCTCTTCACTTAGTTGATCATTTTTTTCCACTGCGCTGAAGCTTTTCAGTTTAAGTCTCATTTGTTAAGTTTCGGTTTTGTTGCCTACGCTTTTGAGGTCTTATACATTCTTTGCCTAGACCATGTCCAGCAGAGGTTTTCCTACATTTTCTTCTAGCATTTTTATAGTTTCAGGTCATACATTTAAATCTTTAATCCATTTTGAGTTGATTTTTATGTATGGTGAGAAATGGGGTCCAGTTTCATCCTTCTGTATATGACTGTCTTTTTCTTTCCAGCACCATTTATTCAAGAGGGTGTTCTTTTAATTCATTTTCCCTACTCATATTTTTTACAGAAGCGTAAGAGAGAGTATCCATGTCCTTACCACCTTATTAAACTGCTCATGGGCAGTAGATTATTGCAACAAGGAGCTTCTCATGAGTC
>NW_007055512.1:0-1208 GCF_000164805.1 Carlito syrichta | reverse complement strand
CTGGGTGGCCACCAGGGATGAAATCAGAGGCTTTGCTTTAGAAAGAAGCATTTTCTACCCTACTTGCTCCTAGAATGTTCCTGGCCACATTGTTTCACAGCTGGAATTTCTTTTGCTGGATTTTTGTTTTTCAGATCTGACGCTGAACTTGCCTTTGCTTGTTTTCTTTTCTCCCTCTCAGGATCCCAAGTCCCAAGGTAAGAGAAGTACCTAGGGAGTGAATGCCAGTAAACAGGTCAGCACTGACCGTCTCTATGATCAAACGCATAAAGTTGGATTATTGGTGAATTTCATTTGCCAGGAGTGGCAACAGTATAATCACAGAAGTTCTTCCTCCATCACTGCACCTGCTTGTACAGCTCAAATTAAAACCTGAAACCCCCAAAATTCCACTTCGCAATGGTTTTCAGTGTTGGAGCCTGTGAATTAAAGGCCTCCATTGTTTGCAAGTGTTATTTCCTTGACTTTACCAGTTTCAAAGAAAGAGAATCTTCACTAACTTCTCTATTGATCCTTGTTGATCAGATCAACTTTGTTTTGGATTCCTATTGAATCAAAGACAAACAGACTCATTTAATCACTCTCATGTGTAACTTTGTTTCAGTTCAGGATTCTCACTGTGCTTCTATTTCCTTGTTATAAAGACTATTAGGCAGTTGGGGGAAATACAGAAATTACCCTAAATTCTATTCACTAAATATCAAAATTTTCAGACAAATTTTTTCAATTGTAAAATACTTTGGGACACCAAGTAATTATATGCAATTAAAACCCCGTTGTTGGTTTACTTTCCCTTGTTAATTTATAATATAATTACCTGTACTAAGGAGAACTAACAGATTAGCAAGCACTGGAAATCAAAAATATCTCTCAACATCACAAAAATAAAGACAAACATTTATTCTACTAGTGGAGTATTTCAGATTTCAGATAAAACTATTTAATACTTTCCACTTTTTTAATAAGCCATAAAGAATCTCAAGAGTATTTCCTTGGAGACAATGTTCTCGGTTCTTTGTAAATATATGGAAGAGGCTTTCTCCTGTGCCTGCCTCCTCCCTGGGCCATGACTCAGACACCGGGGACTGGGATTAGGGAGTTTCACTCTGGGGCATACTGCTCCTCTTCCTCCCTGGTCCCCCATCTTCCAGTGGGCGGGCTGTTACTGAATCTGCATTTAAACCTCAGATCAGAAACAAACCTACACT
>NW_007055511.1:0-716 GCF_000164805.1 Carlito syrichta | reverse complement strand
CCATCGCATTTCTCTACACCAATAATAAACAAACAGAAACCCAAATAAAAAACACAGTTCCATTCACAATAGCCACAAAAAAAATGAAATACCTTGGCATCTTCCTGACCAGAGACGTGAAAGACCTATACAATGAAAATTACAAAACACTGCTCAAAGAAATCAAAGCCGACATGAACAAGTGGAAAAATATCCCATGCTCATGGATCGGAAGAATCAACATTGTGAAGATGTCCATCTTACCTAAGGCAATCTACAAATTCAATGCAATACCCATTAAATTACCAACAACATTCGTTTCAGACCTAGAAAAAACAACACAGGAATTCATATGGAAACACAAACATCCAAGAATAGCCAGAACAATCCTCAGCAAAAAAAACAAAGCAGGTGGTATCACAATACCAGATTTCAAACTTTACTATAAAGCTACAATCATCAAAACAGCTTGGTATTGGTACAGGAACAGGCATATAGATCAATGGAACAGAATTGAGATTCCAGAAGCAAAACCTCAATTTCTCAACCAACTCATCTTCGACAAAGCCCCCACCACCTACCAATGGGGAGAGGAGAACCTATTCAGTAAATGGTGCTGGGAAAATTGGCTGACCACATGCAGAAGATTGAAACAGGACCCCTATCTATCCCCATGCACAAAGGTTAACTCCAAATGGATCAGAGACCTAAATGTAAAACCTCAAACCATAAGAACG
>NW_007055510.1:0-814 GCF_000164805.1 Carlito syrichta | reverse complement strand
TACCTGTCTTTTTTCACTTCTTCCCAGCCCTGTGTCTCTCTCTCACCTGATAGTTGGTATGTATATCTGTTTTCCCTCTTGCACTTCTCCCTTTCGCTTATTTTGACTTATGATTTTATCATTGTAACTGTTAGTTTAGATCACGCCTGTTGTTGACCTACACTGTCTCTCGATTTTATTGACCTGTGTCTGTGTAGCTATCAGTACTCCTTAGGCAATCTTTCTTACATGTCTTTCTTCACTTCTTCCCGATCCTGTGACTGTTTTTCACCTGATAGATGGTATGTATATCTGTTTTCCCTCTCGCGCTTCTCTCTTTCTAACTCCCTATTGACCCCCCCTTCCTCCATTATTTTCCTCTTCTATATGCCCCCTTTTTTAAATCTAGGGACCAAGACTGCAAACTGCTGAATAGACAGACTGTAAAACAGAGAGAAAAGTGAACAAAACCAGAAGACCCTCATAAGGAAGAACAGGTCATTGCAGAAGAGAAATAAAAGCAACCCCACCTTCCCTCAAAAACAGAATTGAAGAGGGGGAGGGAAAGGGGTAAAGGGAGAAAAATCTACAGAAATGAAGAAAAACCAAAAGAAGAGTATGGGTCTCTCCCAGACGCCTGGGAGAGCAGACACTGAGAAAATTGACTTTGGAATACAAACAATGAAGAGTCCCCAGAATGAAGGGTCTCAAAATGCAAATGCAGATATCAAAACAATAATGGAGAGACTAAAAAGAATTGAGGAGACACAAGAAGAAACTAGGAAGGAGCTGATATCTGAGATAACAGTAATAAAGAATACTGTGAAGAAATAAA
>NW_007055509.1:0-4775 GCF_000164805.1 Carlito syrichta | reverse complement strand
CATGCACCAAGTGAGAATAACATAGATAGCCCCTAAAGAGCGCTGCACATTTTGAACAGCTCCTTCCCCGGGAAGATGCACATGCACAACAAGCCTCACAGAGGCCGTCTACGCTTATTCAGCAAGGCCAACGCGAGAGTGACTGCATTTCCTAGCCTAGAGAAACGCCAAGGGGTAAAACGTTTCAGGGCTCAAACAGAAGGCAAGCACTGCTTTTCTACAAGTGAGTGTGTAGCACTCATTTCACTCAGTCTGACACCATTGACATGCTCATTCCTACATGTGAAGTATCGACATAACATGCTCGGCTATGCTCATTCAAGCCGTACCTTGAGAATCGTGTATTACACCGTACAGCACACAAGAATCAAACGACTGGAAAATACATCACAATGCAGTAAACATTTGACACAGCATTTCCCAAGCTGATGCACACTCACAGCCAGCAAGCCAAGCCTGTCAGCTCTTCCTCGTAAATGCCAACGGAAGAGCAATGGCTTTGGATAGGAGACGGACAGGTCAAATCAAAAACACTTTAGAATTCAGTAGGTGAACAAATCATGCTTTCCCAAAGATGACAGCGAACCGGTCATGTCGCTCAGTGTGGCACCATGGAGTTGTGCACTTTGTATACAGGAAACGTTGCATACAGCTCTGCTAGGCCTTTGCATTCAATGTAGGATAATACACGCTGAAAAACAGGGAGAATCAGGCGTCACGCCAAAGACCAAGACACTATAATACTTGTTGCCCCCCCATTCAGTGACGTGCCGTTTTGAGGAATGTCTCCCATGGAGACTGTTGTTTTCCGGAAGCAAACAATGGCTCTCGGGCCTCGTTGGCAAATGAACCCGCAGAGCCATTGTATTCCGTGTGAGACGCCCGTGTCAAAAGAGAAACTTTTCAGCATTCTCCGCTGAATGAAGCATGCTTGGCTACCCATGGCTGTGGAGATCTGGATCCAGTCAGTGCAGCAGCTGAAGTTGCACTCTGGTCACCAAATGCTCCCCGCCTAGAATAGTGCATATACAGGAGAGCTCTGAGAATCAGGGAGGAGAGCACGCACAAAGCCAGTGTATACAGACTGCCAATGAAGTGCAGTGCAGCGCAGGCTTCAATAGCGTGTCCCCAGGAAGACCCAGCTTCACCCCCAGTGTAACAGAGGCTCTCCGTGCTTAATCAGCAATGAAAACGGCACAGCCTTGGTAGTCCTTATTAGGTTTAAACGCCATAGGGAAAAACAACGTAGAATTCTCCCCATCCACACATAATGCTCTCCTGCTCGTGACTGTGGAGCACTTGTGTCACTCATTGCGGCACTATGCCTTGCAGATTTCTCTCCGTGAAACACGGAGGTTTCACGCTCGTACGCAAAGGCCCTCTATGGAAAGGAACACAAATCAAGGGGAAAGAGTGAGAATGAGGTATTACAGCAGGCGGCAATGAAGAATAATAGTCACAGCAAAGAGGTGACACTGCAGCACACATTGGGCACAGACTTAAGCCAGGAAGGTGCCCGTGCACCCCAGGCCTAAGAAAGGCCACTCCCACCAGCAATCCACAGTCTCATTGCTTTCCCTGACAGGAGAAGGTGTCAAGAAAGAGCAATTCAGAATTCCCCCGGGTCACACATAATGCCTTCCCACAAGTAACTGTGAATGTCTCAGATCCCTCATTGTGGCACAGGGGAGATGAGCATTCCCGCATGGGAGAGGTTGACAAGCCGCACGCCAAAGCAGTCACCCTGTAGAGCATAAGATACACGAAAGGGAACAAGTGGGAAGGAGGAATGACAGCACGCACACTCAGTGCCAGAACCTCACAGTGCAGCACACTTCTCACACAGCACTTTCCAAGGGAGACGGAAATTCAAAACAAGCACCACCAAGGCAGTCAGCTCTTTTCCGTCAATGCGTTTGGCAGAGCAATTGTGTATCCTCCCACACAAAAATTTGAAAGGGAGAAACATTTCAGAATGCACCCAGGGAATTCACCAAGTAATGCCTTCTTGCTCCACTGTGGGGTTCCCATCGCCCCCTGGGTGGCAGCGTAGAGCTGCACATGGGCAAAGCGTGTCCCATGAGAGAACTCTTAGTTCAAACAGAGGCGCTCTGCACAGCCGAAGTCCAAATGAGAAGAAAACCGCGAGACTCAGACTCATGTGTTGCAGCATGCACCAAGTGAGAATAACATAGATAGCCCCTAAAGAGCGCTGCACATTTTGAAAAGCTCCTTCCCCGGGAAGATGCACATGCACAACAAGCCTCACAGAGGCCGTCTACGCTTATTCAGCAAGGCCAACGCGAGAGTGACTGCATTTCCTAACCTAGAGAAACGCCAAGGGGTAAAACGTTTCAGGGCTCAAACAGAAGGCAAGCACTGCTTTTCTACAAGTGAGTGTGTAGCACTCATTTCACTCAGTCTGACACCATTGACATGCTCATTCCTACATGTGAAGTATCGACATAACATGCTCGGCTAAGCTCATTCAAGCCGTACCTTGAGAATCGTGTATTACACCGTACAGCACACAAGAATCAAACTACTGGAAAATACATCACAATGCAGTAAACATTTGACACAGGATTCCCCAAGCTGATGCACACTCACAGCCAGCAAGCCAAGCCTGTCAGCTCTTCCTCGTAAATGCCAACGGAAGAGCAATGGCTTTGGATAGGAGACGGACAGGCCAAATCAAAAACACTTTAGAATTCAGTAGGTGAAGAAATCATGCTTTCCCAAAGATGACAGCGAACCGGTCATGTCGCTCAGTGTGGCACCATGGAGTTGTGCACTTTGTATACAGGAAACGTTGCATACAGCTCTGCTAGGCCTTTGCATTCAATGTAGGATAATACACGCTGAAAAACAGGGAGAATCAGGCGTCACGCCAAAGACCAAGCCACTTAATACTTGTTGCCCCCCCATTCAGTGACGTGCCGTTTGAGGAATGTCTCCCATGGAAGACTGTTGTTTTCCGGAAAGCAAACAATGGCTCTCGGGCCTCGTTGGCAAATGAACCCGCAGAGCCATTGTATTCCGTGTGAGACGCCCGTGTCAAAAGAGAAAACTTTTCAGCATTCTCCGCTGAATGAAGCATGCTTGGCTACCCATGGCTGTGGAGATCTGGATCCAGTCAGTGCAGCAGCTGAAGTTGCACTCTGGTCACCAAGTGCTCCCCGCCTAGTATAGTGCATATACAGGAGAGCTCTGAGAATCAGGGAGGAGAGCACGCACAAAGCCAGTGTATACAGACTGCCAATGAAGTGCAGTGCAGCGCAGGCTTCAATAGCGTGTCCCCAGGAAGACCCAGCTTCACCCCCAGTGTAACAGAGGCTCTCCGTGCTTACTCGCAATGAAAACGGCACAGCCTTGGTAGTCCTTATTAGGTTTAAACGCCATAGGGAAAAACAACTTAGAATTCTCCCCATCCACACATAATGCTCTCCTGCTCGTGACTGTGGAGCACTTGTGTCACTCATTGCGGCACTATGCCTTGCAGATTTCTCTCCGTGAAACACGGAGGTTTCACGCTCGTACGCAAAGGCCCTCTATGGAAAGGAACACAAATCAAGGGGAAAGAGTGAGAATGAGGTTTACAGCAGGCGGCAATGAAGAATAATAGTCACAGCAAAGAGGTGACACTGCAGCACACATTGGGCACAGACTTAAGCCAGGAAGGTGCCCGTGCACCCCAGGCCTAAGAAAGGCCACTCCACCAGCAATCCACAGTCTCATTGCTTTCCCTGACAGGAGAAGGTGTCAAGAAAGAACAATTCAGAATTCCCCCGGGTCACACATAATGCCTTCCCACAAGTAACTGTGAATGTCTCAGATCCCTCATTGTGGCACAGGGGAGATGAGCATTCCCGCATGGGAGAGGTTGACAAGCCGCACGCCAAAGCAGTCACCCTGTAGAGCGTAAGATACACGAAAGCGAACAAGTGGGAAGGAGGAATGACAGCACGCACACTCAGTGCCAGAACCTCACAGTGCAGCACACTTCTCACACAGCACTTTCCAAGGGAGACGGACATTCAAAACAAGCACCACCAAGGCAGTCAGCTCTTTTCCGTCAATGCGTTTGGCAGAGCAATTGTGTATCCTCCCACACTAAAATTTGAAAGGGAGAAACATTTCAGAATGCACCCAGGGAATTCACCAAGTAATGCCTTCTTGCTCCACTGTGGGGTTGCCATCGCCCCCTGGGTGGCAGCGTAGAGCTGCACATGGGCAAAGCGTGTCCCATGAGAGAACTCTTAGTTCAAACAGAGGCGCTCGGCACAGCCGAAGTCCAAATGAGAAGAAAACCGCGAGACTCAGACTCATGTGTTGCAGCATGCACCAAGTGAGAATAACATAGATAGCCCCTAAAGAGCGCTGCACCTTTTGAAAAGCTCCTTCCCCGGGAAGATGCACATGCACAACAAGCCTCACAGAGGCCGTCTACGCTTATTCAGCAAGGCCAACGCGAGAGTGACTGCATTTCCTAGCCTAGAGAAACGCCAAGGGGTAAAACGATTCAGGGCTCAAACAGAAGGCAAGCACTGCTTTTCTACAAGTGAGTGTGTAGCACTCATTTCACTCAGTCTGACACCATTGACATGCTCATTCCTACATGTGAAGTATCGACATAACATGCTCGGCTATGCTCATTCAAGCCGTACCTTGAGAATCGTGTATTACACCGTACAGCACACAAGAATCAAACTACTGGAAAATACATCACAATGCAGTAAACATTTGACACAGCATTCCCCAAGCTGATGCACACT
>NW_007055508.1:0-1120 GCF_000164805.1 Carlito syrichta | reverse complement strand
AAAAAAAAAAAAAGAGCCAGCCTCCGTGGCTCAGCCTGTATCCCGCACTTTGGGAGGCTGAGGTGAGTGGATTGCTGAGCCCACGGGTTCAAGACCAGCCTGGGCAACTTGGCGAGACCTCATCTCTACAATAAATCAAAAAATAAGCCGGGCGTGGTAGCACATGCCTGTAATTCTGGCTATTCGGAATGCTGAGGCGGAAGGATCGCCAGAACCTAGCAGGTCGAGGCTGCAGTGTCCAGGAGTGGCCACTGCACTCCAGTCTGGGAGACAAAGTGAGACTCCAACTCAAAAAATAAATAAATAAATAAATAAATAACAAAAATATATAAAAATAATTTTTTGAAAAGACTTCAGGATAAGCTAATTTTCTAAGACAGTTTCTGTCATAAAATATCGTTATTCTAATCCCGGACTAATAGATTGGCTGAAGGTAAAGTTTTCGACTAGGAAACATTTTTGTCTTACAATAGTTAAGGTATGTTTTAATTTTCTTTTCACACTTGTCTGTCTCTTGTTTTTTTCTCTTTCAAAACTTCTGTCCCTTTGTCAGAGTTCTTGGGATATTTCCTTATCTTCTAACCTGTTGTATGTTACTTTTACCTTGGCCAACTATTTATTTTTACTTTTGTTACTCCCAGCTTCTTCTTATTATATTAAGGATGTCGTATATTTATAGATATGCATATACAATGTATATATACACAAATCTATACATATGTATGTATCTTTTTACTCTCAGGATATAGATTAGAGTTGTTACTTTTTTAGAAGTTTCAGTGCATTCTCGGAAGTATGTTGTTTCCTCCAGTTTCCACTTTGCTGTTTCATTTGGTTTCTATCTTTTGTCCCATGTATGGCAATTGCCACTTGTTCTTATTCAAGACTGAGGCCTCAAAAACTGATATGAATTGTGGTACCTCCCTACAATGGGACATCACTCCACCATAAACATGAGTAAGTTTCTGGTACATACTATAACACGAACGCACCTCCACGATATTAAGCCATGTAAGAGATGTCAGACACAGAAAGTCACACATTGTATGATTCCATTTTCCTTGGAATGACCAGAACAGATAGATCCTTGAAAACAGAGCAAGACTGGTGGTCTCTAGGG
>NW_007055507.1:0-801 GCF_000164805.1 Carlito syrichta | reverse complement strand
TCAAGTCATTCATCACCTTGCACTTGGCTCCTTTTTATTTTATTTATTTTTAGTGTGAAATCAGGATTCATTGAGAGGATAGAAGAGCTCCTACAGTGGGAGGGGACCCGAAGGGTTTGCCCACTTGGCTGCTTTAAAATGGCAACCTCTCCACACTGGCTTTCTAGCTTGGCTTCACAAAGCTAACAAACTTGGCATTCATTCATTCTAATTCCGAGTTCCCAGGAGTGAGGATCATCGGTCAAGTGTCAAGGTCAAGTGTCAAGGGTCAATTGTCCAGTCCTGGTCCTCCATTGGGGCAGGGTGTGCAGGATAGGGAGGGCTGGGAGCATTGACATCTAGTTGAATACATCTGACAGCTTCCTCTCTTTGAAGGAGGCATTACTGTTGTCACTATTTCTTTATAGGTAAGGTATTTTATCCAGAAAGTAGCAGATGATGGTGAAGGGGACATTGGGATGATATGTTTTCCTTTAGGGGATGGCCTGACAATTAAGCTTGTAAACTCATCCTAGAAAAAGCAGTTCATACCTCATGGCTGAATATCACTATGGTCACCTTTGAAGTGCTCCCTTTGGGAAGCTATACACTGATGCCAGTGCCTAGTACACCCAGCAGAACAATTTTGGAACTCTTTCTGGAATAGTCATCAGAGTTGTCATCGTATTCCCCTTGATGTCCTGAATGCCATCAAAATATCTTTCTTTCAATATTTCCTCTATCTTTGGGTAAATAAAAAAGTCACTGGGGACAAGGTCAGCTGAGTAGGGAGGGTGTTTCGATACAGTTATTTGTTACTGG
>NW_007055506.1:0-799 GCF_000164805.1 Carlito syrichta | reverse complement strand
TTATGCACCCCCAGTCACTTCATTACCCTACACATATACTAAAATACAAGTTCTTAAGAGAAAGATCTTGTCTGTTTATTCATCACTATACACTGGGTATGTAGAATACTGCCTAATCACAGTATTCAATAATTATGCATTAGTTGATTGGTTTTGAGTATCCTAAAAAGGTCTTTTATGTTTTAAAATCAAGTTACAATTAAAATCATTGAATAATAATATTGTTGTAATGTAAGTAACTTTAGAGATGTATTCTGACCCTGCATTTTATAAATGATAACTTGGTTTGGAAATAGTTACTTACATCTGCAAGTTGGCAGATTTATAAATATGACCTGATTAAAAATAAAGAAGTAAAGACAACTTTTAGCAAGTCTATTTAGATACAGCTAAGAACTACTGTAAATTTGTGTTCAGTAAGACATTTCCAGGCATCACTATGATAAAAGATAACAAGACCCAATGGTATTTCACTGCCAATTGAAAGGTAGATGATGCTAATTGATTACAACTTTATTTCTCATGGAAACTGGACATGATCTTTCAATTATTTTTTAAGTAACATTTCAGGTAGTTATTGCTAAAGCCGAGTAATTAAACAATTGAGATAAAAATCTAGTTGCCATTAACTCAGCACAATTTCTCAGCTTGATCAATTTCCATGTCCTCATTAGTACCAAAAACTTAAGATTTATGCTGCTATAGGAAAAGAATGAAAAATGTGAATTTTTTAAAAAGATAATATTAATTATTCAGTATGCACTTACTCTAAGTCAGAGGTCCTCAAACTTTAAAACAG
>NW_007055505.1:0-655 GCF_000164805.1 Carlito syrichta | reverse complement strand
TAGTCACTGGGGCATTGATAACAGAGGCAGCTCCATTTACTGGGACAAACATCAGCAAAGAACGAGTAGTCATTGAAGGCAACAATCACAGAAGAAGGAAATAGTCTTGGGGACACTTATCAGAGAAGAAGGAGAATTCCAACACAGAAGAGAGTTAGTAATTGGGGAACCCATCACAGAAGAGGACCAGTCTATAGGAAACCCATTATAGAGGAGAACCAGTCGCTAAAACAATCATCAAAGTGGATAGTCAATCAATGATGCACCCATCAATGATGAGAGTCAGTCACTCAGTCAACAATCACAGAGGAGGCCAGTCATTGGGATAACCATCACAGAGTAGGTAATTTACTGGAGTACCCATTACAGATGAGGACCAGTCACAGAGACACTGATTAAAAAGAAGAAAGAGGCGCCGCTGGGGCGGCCATGGCTACTGGGAGAGGGCACTCGAGGTTGCTGGAGAGCGAACAGGCGAAAGAAGCCGGGAGGAGCTGGTGCACTCGGTTGCCTGCTCGCTCCCTTCCTGGCGCCGCTGTGGGACCGCCGCCGCGTTTCCTGCTCGCCCGCTGCCCCATTTCGCAGCCTGGGGCAGCCGCAGCCGGCCGGCCCGCGCTTCCGAGAGACGCTCAAGTCGCAGGAAGCGGAGCTGGAG
>NW_007055504.1:0-803 GCF_000164805.1 Carlito syrichta | reverse complement strand
TGAGCCCGCAGGTTCGAGACCAGCCTGGCAACTTGGCGAGACCCAGTCTTACGATAAATCAAAAAATTAACCAGGCATGGTGACACACGTCTGTGGTTGCACTACTTGGAAGGCTGAGGTGGAAGAATCACCAGAGCCCATCAGGTTGAGGCTGTGGTGGCCATGAGCATGCTCTTGCCCTCCAGCCTGGACAACAGAGGGAGATTCCGACTCAACAAAAAACCAAGAAAACACAATGCTACGTCAAAGAAGCCAGACCCAGATGGCCTCCCCCCGTGTGCCTCTAAGTACATGAAATCCCCAGAACAAGCCAATCCATAGAGGCAGAAGGCAGGGGCTGGGGGGACAAGGAAAACGGGGAACAACATGGATGGTTATGGGGTTTGTTGTGGGGGATGAAAATGTTCCCAAATCAACTGTAAGTCGCCCAGTCCTACAGGATACTGCATTGCGGGCTTCAAAGCCCCAAGAGTACTGAATTCCATCTCAATCAATTAAGAAGGCAGTGACTGAGTTCTAGAAAATCCCAACAGCATCCATTCAAGAGTGATGCTCCTTACCCCAGTGGAGGGTCATTCAATGACTGGACTGTTTTGAAACAGGAGACTTCAGATGTGTAACTGTTTTTAGAAATGCTCATCAGCCTGGCAGAGATCGACATCATTATTGTGTGGCATCCAAAATGGTTGTGTAACCCAAAGGACGCACCTTATGCCCAGAGTGGTCCCTGCCATTCTGTCTCCAAGTCGGGAGACCCATCTACATTACCTGGACAGAACCAGCCAGCCCAGCTTGCCCTCAGG
>NW_007055503.1:0-789 GCF_000164805.1 Carlito syrichta | reverse complement strand
GACATAGAAGACAAAAAGATAATACAAAAAATCAATGAAACAAAAAGCTGGTTCTTCGAAAGGGTAAACAAGATTGATGGTCCCCTAGCTAGACTGACCAAGAAAAAACGAGAAAAAAACCAACTAAGCATAATCAGAAACACAAAAGATGAAGTCACATCTGACCCTGAAGAAATACAAAAGATCATTAGAGACTATTACGTACACTTGTATGGAAACAAACTTGAAAACCAGAAGGAAATGGAGGACTTTCTGACATCACACAACCTACCTAGGTTGGAACAAGAAGAAATTGAGACCCTAAATAGACCAATAACAATCAAGGAAATCGACTATGTAATAAGAAAACTTCCTACAAAAAAAGCCCTGGTCCAGATGGCTTTCCAGCAGAAGTCTACAAGACATTCAAGGAGGAGCTGATACCAATCCTACTGAAGGTATTCCAGGCGATTGAAAAAGATGGAACTCTCCCCAAATCATTTTACGAAGCCAACATCACATTGATACCCAAGCCAGGTAAAGATCCAACAAAGAAAGAGAACTACAGGCCAATATCTTTGATGAGCATAGATGCTAAAATTCTCAACAAGATCCTAGCAAACCGGATTCAGCAATACATCTCAAAAATCATCCACCATGACCAAGTAGGCTTCATTCCTGGCATGCAAGGCTTGTTCAACATTCGTGAAACCATAAATGTAATTAAATACATCAACAGATGTCAAAACAAAAACCACATGGTCATATCACTAGATGCAGAAAAAGCTTTTGATAAAATCTAGCACCCCT
>NW_007055502.1:0-590 GCF_000164805.1 Carlito syrichta | reverse complement strand
ACATCCATGCTGCCCATCAAAAGAGGACTGGATATAAAAAAAATGTGGTACATATACTCGATGGAATACTATGCAGCCATAAAAAAGAACAAAATCATGAATTTCGCTGCAACCTGGATGCAACTAGAGTCTATAATACTGAGTGACCTCTCCCAAAAACAAAAATCCGAATATCACATGTTCTCACTCATATAATGGACCTTGAACATCCAATGCAATACTATGTGAAAATGACGGATGGTACTGGGAAACTACGGGGGGGAGGGGGATGGGATTAACAGTAGCAAATATTTGTCGGGGGATGGGAAAACATTTTTTTTTTACAGGGGGCCTGAATGAAACGTCATTGTACACCTTCCCTTAACTGTACCCCCCAAAACCATAATAAAAACTATTGATTAATGAAAAAAAAAAAAAAAAAAAAAAAAAAATACAAATTCAGATGTATTGTAATGTTCACTGGGAGTTTATATTTTCTGTCTGGAAGTTTTTTGGTTATTCTCACTGTCTCTGATATGCTGAGATTTTAGGTTGACATACCTCATTGTGGAGCTATGTTCATTCTTTGTGCTGGGTGGACTCAATGGACC
>NW_007055501.1:0-520 GCF_000164805.1 Carlito syrichta | reverse complement strand
CCCCCACATCCTCCGGCCTCCCTCCGACCCATAGTGGAGGCACAGGGGTTTGTGAGGGGAGCCAGAGGAGACGTGGCCTTCCCTTGCCTCGACCTGCCAAGAGGTCTCTGGGGAAACTTGTGTGTCTGAACCCCTGGATGTTGGGGGGCGGTGAAGCAGGGCAGTTGAGTCGAATAAAAACTGTGTCCACGTCTTCCCTCCAAGGCACAAGTGGTCTTTTTGCCTCCCTGGGCCTCAGGGTCGCCATCTATAAAATGGGTTGGGTAGGTGGGGCGTGACGTGATCCAGGAGCCTCCCAGCTTGAAAGCTCGGAAATCAGGAGTTGAATTCAGGGTTCTGGTTGTGATGTCTGAGGCTGAAGCATCAGCCTCCGAATTCCAGCCCTACTTTTGCTGAGAAAATCAGGTGAGGGAGAGACACCTGCCTTCCTCTGTTACCATATTGCAGTTGTCTGAGGACATTGTTTTCCTTTTTTGAGTTGGAGTCTCACTCTGTTGCCCAGGTTGGAGTACAGTGGTAC